>NW_017309374.1:49734-58992 GCF_000935625.1 Nanorana parkeri
CAGACGATCCCGTTGCAGACGATCCCGTTCCAGCCAATCCCATTGCAGCCGATCCCATTGCAGCCGATCCCGTTCCAGCCGATCCCATTCCAGACGATCCCGTTGCAGACGATCCCATTGCAGATGATCCCGTTGCAGACGATGATGATCCTGTGCCTGCTGCCCAGCTCCTGGTCTCTGATGATCCTGTGCCTGCTGCCCAGCTTCTGGTCTCTGATGATCCAGTACCTGCTGCCCAGCTCCTGGTCTCTGTTGATCCTGTGCCTGCTGCCCAGCTTCTGGTCTCTGATGATCCTGTGCCTGTTGCCCAGCTCTTTGCCTCCTCTGAACCGGTGCCTGCTGCCCAGCTCTTCGCCTCCGCTGATCCGGTGCCTGCTGCCCAGCTGTTTGCCTCTGCCGATCTGGTGCCTGCTGCCCAGCTCATCGTTTCTGGTCCTGGTGCCGAGGTGATGCCCCTTGCAGCCGAGGGGCCTGGGGATTGGGACATCTGCCTTCGGTGGGGTGATCATGTGCGTAAGCCCGGGCCGGGTAGTGGTGATGTCCTGGGGAATATGGGAGTTCCATTTGAGCACCCCTGGCTTCCGAATAGTCTTGCTGCGTTCTCTGAAGTATGTGGTGATCTGGGTCGGTTGGCCACTGCTTTGGGGGTAACTGGGAGGCTGGCTGAACGCGCTGTTGGTCCTAGTGACCCCCCATGTCTCATAGAGGTGGTGTGTCCGCTGAAACCTGGGCTCCTCAGTGCTGGCGAAGGGACCCAATGGTACTCCGGTGCCCATGGCCTTCCTGTTGGGACTTCGGCTGGTCTATGGAGATCCCTACCGGATCTGGGTGGTGGACTGCTCGGCCTGTTGCATGACCCTGGCGGGGGGGGCTGCTCGACTGGTCCCTGAACCTTGGCTATGGGGCGTATGGTGGACTTGGCGGCCACACGGGCCTTCTGTGCCCTTGGACTTCCGTGATGCGGATGGACTTTTTTGGAGCGTCCGGAGCCCGCTCCTTGAGGGGGGGTACAGTCAGGATCCAGAGCGCCTCCAGGTGGCGCTGGAGCCAGTACCTGCAGTTCCTGTGCTCGCCTGCAGATGTCTCCAGGCAGCCAGGAACTGACAGGTATTAGACCACCACTGGGTGGTGCTGGAACCTGCAGCTCCAGTGCTCACCTGCGGGTGTCTCCCAGCTGCCAGCCATTATCCTCCACCGGGTGCTTCCTGGGAGGGTATATAATGCCTCCCTGCAGTCAGGACTGTGGCTCAGTATCCTGTCGCCTTTCCCTGACTGAGTCCTGTGTCCTGAGCCCTGTTACCCGTTTGCAGTCCTGAGCCCTGTTACCCTTTTGCAGTCCTGAGCCCCGTTACCCGTTTGCAGTCCTGAGCCCTGTTACCCGCTTGCAGTCCTGAGCCCTGTTACCTGCTTGCAGTCCTGAGTCCTGTTACCCGCTTGCAGTATCCTGTTACCTGCCTGTACCCTGATCCTTTGTCTCTTAGCTCCCCTGGTGTGGCCCAGCTCCCCTGGTCTTGCCCGGCTCCCTGGGTTTACCTGTTTTGTATACCCTGTTTGCATTTCATGGGTTATTGTTTGATACTTGTGGGGGTTGGTGGGGTTGTTGTGTTTTTGTGTTGTTGTTTAATAAACTGTGTGCCTATAACCTTATCTGGTGTGGTCATACTAATTTGGTCATCCTGTGTGGGTACCTGCATGCGGTGTGGGAACACCCGCGCACAGTACCCTGACAGAAGCAGAAGTGTGAAGGCCGTGACACACTGCACGTGAAGCCGTGCAGAGCGAAGCAAAGCTATCTGGCACGGAGCTTTGCGTGCAGTGTGTGAGCTGAGTGCAGTCAGATGATTGACAGCACCTTCAGCCAATCGGCTCGTCCGTAACAACCTGCCAGCTGTCGCATCGCGACACGCTGGTTTATACGCGCGAGCCGATTGGCTGAAGTTGAAATTGTTCATCTCGGCACGCTCAGCTCCGCGAGCTCTCGCAAGCTGAGGTGCCGAGCAGAAAATTACATGACACACTGCTCGCAAAGGCAGCGCGCCCCCGCTCCGCGCTGCTTTGCGTGCAGTGTGTCACGGCCTTTAGAGAAGTGAGAAGAGAGGGAGTTTTATATGAGTGAGCATGCCCCAGTGTCCTGGAGGTAACTCTAGCATGTGTATTCAGAATGAACAGGAGGTGATTAGTGCAGTAATAGGGAGATGGTAGGAGAGAGGGAGAGATGAATAAATTGTGGGGTGGAGAGAGGGGGGGGGGTAAATAAAATACAGTTTAAGAGAAGCCACAATTGTGAGAAGCAATGGTAGAGAACGCATGCTGTGCAGAGGAAGTATGAGAATGAAAAGGGAATGAGGAGTAGTAGGTATGAAAGGGGTGCAAGAATGGAGGGGTGCACCATTGGAGGGGTGACACCAAAATGACTGACAGTCATTTTGGTGTCACCCCACTATGAAAATTCGTGCACTCAGTCACAGACCGAGAGCCGGACAGTGTCAGGAGGGGACCCGGCAGCATACGTCATCCCACCGGGTGAACGTCCCCTCCTCTCTCTGCCGGCGTCCATCACCACGATGGCCGCCAGCAGGCATCAAAAGGACCACCACACGTGCGAGACGCACGCACGTGGCAACGTCACACGCATGCATGATAATGTCACGTTGTGGTGTCACCCGGTCTCCGCCCTGGTTTGACACCAAGCCTTGCGACGCCGCTGATACCCACCCTATATAACAGAGGCAGTGAGCTGTTTATAAAGAGCAGCTTAAACACTCATTGTTTATTACTAGTAGGGAGTTATTGTGTGTTTATAGGAGGACACTGTGGGCTGTCAGCATCTTGTATTATTACACAGCACCCCATCAGCAATCATGATATCATCTTTTCCATCTTATCATTTACTTCACTGGATCCTTTCCAGTCTGAGGGCTTGTTCACACCACTTCCAGTGCGTTCCAGCATGGTGAGCTGCTGGAATGACCTGGATTGCATACTTTAGGGTTCCCTGCGTTCTGGGGCGGGAGGGGGCGCGGTGGTGCTTGTACTATTTTTATTGTGATTACATCGGACCAGAACATGGAATTGTTGTGCCACGCATTCTGGTGTGGTCAATCGCACTGCGGGTGGGGGGTCGTAGCTGCAGTGCCATTAACTTGAATGCACCGCCACTCCCACCCCAGAACGCAGGGAACCTTACAGTATGCGCTCCAATGCGTTCCAGCAGCTCACCGTGCTGGACGCCCAGGAAGGGGTGTGAACGGGCCCTGAGAATATTCTGATTTTTAAATTTCCTGGCAAGTGTCATGTCACCAGCCCTTGAACAAGCTGACTAATCCCATAACTGCTAGACAGCCAGGAGAGAGAGTGAGGAAAAATGTGGGCACCCCTGCTGTAGGGGGGAGCACTAGTGACCGGCTGGTAACATCCATTCTTGCTGCTCAACTTTCCTTTAGGTAAACTCGGCCAGGGTGTCTAAGCCAGAATTTTTAGAAACAAGATGTCTTGCTGCACTCCTTACCGCAAAGACCCCAAACTGGGTGGGTGCTCCTAGTGACCACGGAAGGCACCGTGTATATCACAGAAGAAAAGAATAATGTCGCCAGCACACTGCAATAGTAAATCAATTATCCATTTTAATGACCAATCTTCTCACCCACTGGCAGAACTTGTGGCTTTATGACAGCCTAGCCACAAAACCTCCTTTTGGGTAATTTTATTAACCAAGGAATGAAAGTGTGCGAATATCATGGGAGTAACCAGAACTGAGCTGTACTGAACTGAGGCATGTGGAGAGGAGGAGGTGGAAGTGAGGTGGAAGCATGAACATTGCTTGGGTGATGCCAAGGCAGTGGCGGAACTACCACCTTAGCGACCCATGCGGGTGCTATGGGGCCCACAACAGAGGCCGTTCAGGGGCAGGGCTTATAATCCTCCCGAGTCCCGGCATAAACGCACACACTATACTTCTGTCCAGGGAACTGGAGCGGACGGGCCAACGGGGCATAACCATCAGTCTCCGAAACCCCGGACTTTGTAAGTGGAGATAGCTGAATGGATCAAGTCAGAATGATGTTGCCTTCTCTGGATTGGTCAGTGAGAGGAGTGGGTGTGGTTGGGAAGGAAGAACGTGGCACGGCTGTGGACGGACGAAATCGGGGACATTGAGGAGGGCAAAAAATGTGCTGGGCTTGTTGCTGTATGGTGCTGTGACAAGACTTAACAGGTGTCTGCTGTCTATTATAGTCACCTGGGAAGTCTTGTATGCTACATGCTGGGTCATTCATTGTCATTTTCCAGCAGTGCTGTCCCTGCTCTCTGTCCCAAAGGTCTTGCTCAGAGCAAAACTCTGCGTTTCAGAGCGGTTGCTGCTGGAACACACTGTATCGCACACTACTCCCCCTTGCTCTCTGGGGTGGGAGGGGGCTTGATGGTGCATTGAAGTCAATGGCATGCAGCCACGCCCCCTGCCCGCCCACACTGGAACGCGTGGCAAAACAATGCTTGCGTTCTGGTCCAGTGTGATCACCAAAAAATATTGCATGCAGCATTTTTTTGCGATCGCACTGGACTGGAATACGGGCATTGTTTGGGGGGCGTGGCTACAGTGCCATTGTCTTCAATGCTGTATCACGACGCCCCCTCCCGCCCCAGAATGCAGGGGGGAGATTAGTGTGCGATAAAGTGTGTTCCAGCAGCTACCGGTCTGGAACGCATTGTAACTGGTGTGAATAAGCCCTAAAACCCTTTTATACCTGGACATACGTTGCTGTAATTGTCTTCTATTTACACTGTGGCTCCTCTGACTGCTGTAATCTTAATGGCTTGTTTACCCCCTTGCCCGGAATGCAAGGGATCGCATACACAAAGTCTCCTTGCGTTCTGGGGTGGGAGGGGGCGTGGCAGTGCCATTCATGTTATTGGCTGCACCAGAAAGCATGGTAATACAATGCCCTGCATTCAAACGATGTGCAATCACAAAAAAATGCGCATGCACTATTTTTTTGTGGACGTGGTGTGGATGAATGGCACCCCCACGCCCCCTCCCACCCCAGAACGCAAGGAGACTTTGTGTATGCGGTCCGTTAAGTCAATGGCATTACTTTATTTTTTTGGTGAGGGGGAAGGTTGCGGGTGAGGGGCCTGTGATTTCTAGTTACGTCCCGGCGCCAGGGAAAGCTGAAAGAGGTCACGGCTTGTATTGTGCTGCTAAGTGAGGAGTGAAGAGAGAGATTGCTTGAGAGATTGGGCAGTGTCTGCTGAGAGCGGTGTGGGGAGAAGCTGAGAGCGTGTCTGGGTCTGGCAGAGGAGAAGTAATGTTAGGCCACAAAAGCAAAATAAGAAAAGTGGCCCCATTGGATTGTCACCCCTATCACCCATGTGTTTTTTAAAACTATTTATATTCAAATAGAGGTGTGGGGGATAACTGTTAAGTACATGTCTCTCTGGGACTGCTTTGCTCGTTCTTTCTGATTTGTCTTTCAGGTTACAAGCTGCCTGCTGTTGCTAGGAAGGTTTACCTCAGTTGCTGGACAGACCTTCAGTCAGCTGAGCACAGGATTGGTGACAGACTTTTGGCGGGAAAACAGCTGACCAATGAGTGTAACCTTTCCCCCTCTATAGTCACTCATGTCAGTGGACAGTGTCAGCAGTTACCTCAGGACTGCCAGCTGGACTCACCTCTGGATTATCTTCACAATTCCTTTTGGATCTTTTCACCTGCTTCCCTGCCCACCCTCCCCTTTGCTCTACTTTCCCTTGTCGCGGTTAACCTTTATGGGGTGGTATTGCTGCTTGAGTCGTAGTGACTAAGCATGCTGGTCTGTTAATGGTTAACAGAGGTTTTGTTTGGTAATAAAGTCTATTTATTGGTTACATTTGTTAAAACCCAGTAAAGGGGCCACGGCCTATAGTTATTCCACATTCATTGTTGTGTTTTACTTTATTATTTAGGTTTATTATTATGGTGTGATGGGTGTCAATGGGGAGTACAATCCCATGTGAGTATCGCTGTGTGACTTTGATAGTTGAGCTGGAGTGAAGTGAGAGGAGGTAACGTGTGTAATTGTATCACTGGGGGGATTACACTGAGCGGCTGGTGATCGGAGGATTGTAAGCCAGAAATCAGAGACAAGAGGGGGGAGGAGGGGAGTCAGTGAGCGAGGAGAAGCTGTATATCAGTACTCGTATAAACTGGTATTTGTGCATCCCTTTATATTTATAAAAACAAAATCGTACAATAAAACAGAGATGTACAAATCCCGGGAGCTCCGTGTGCTACTTATAAATGACAGCTGCGTCCTAACTTTTGAATTTTTCTCTAGTGTAAGACAAGTACTTGTACTTGTCAAAATGCCCCAATGCATAGCTCCGAAGCATGCGCTGTTTTGTTTTTTTCTTTCTTACCTCGCCGAGCGCCGCGTCACTGCAGCAGTGACGCGACGCTCCTCTTCCGTTCAGTGCCAGAGAGCAGCGGTGAGTCAGCGCTGGTCCGGTGGGAGGAGCCCCAGGTGAGATCTTAATTTACCTCTGGGCCAGCTAAATTAGGACCCCACCTGGAGCTCCTCCCACTGGACCAGCGCGGACTCGTCGCTGCTCTCCCGCACAGTGAGTGAGGGCAAGGGGGGGTCACTATTAAGCATATATAAATCGATGGTCTCCAGTGTATTAGCAGTCTGTACTCTATATGTATTCTATAGTACATATAGAGTACTGACTGCTAATACACTGGAGACCATCGATTTACAATTCTCCTCTGCTAACATGAATGGATTAAATGATCTGTATATAGCCCTGTACTATGGATCATTTAACCCATATATGTTAGCAGAGGATAATTGTAAATCTATTGTTGCAGGCACTCTATATGTACATGTACTATATACTACATATAGAATGCACTGCAACAATAGATTTACAATTATCCCCTGCTAATATGAATGGGTTAAATGATCCATAGTACATCATATGTAGTTGTAGTACGGATCATTTAACCCATTCATGTTAGCAGTGAAGAATTGCAAATCTATTGCTGCAGAGCATTCTATATATAGTTCATAGTACATGTACAGATTGCCAATTCACTGCAGCAGTAGATTTACAATGATCCCCTGCTAACATGAATGGGTTAAATGATCCATAGTACAACTACATGTTATGTACTATTATGTACTATGGATCATGATTTAACCTATTCATATTAGCAGGGCAGAATTGCGAGCACCACCCACAAGCTGAGCACAGAGACACGATCCAGCGATCCTGCCCAGCGTCCGACTACAAGAGGCACCTCGTGAGGCAACAGGGATCGGAGTGAAACTGTGAGTGAGGGATGCTGTAATGGGGCTGGTTGTAAATCTATTGCTATAGTGTACTGGATGTGTGTAACTCGTGCCGTTGGGTGATCTCCTTGTGCAGCCAAAAACTGCACAGGGTACATTCTTTACTCCCAGGTCCAACATTTATGACACCCCACTCATACTGCAATACTCAGTTTTTGTTTTTTATCTATCTATCTATCTATCTATCTATCTATCTATCTATCTATCTATCTATCTATCTATCTATCTATCTATCTATCTATGTAACCCATGAATGGTAATGAATTGCACTACTGGATAATCTGCATTGTCTGTGGTAATTAATTGCTAAATACACACACGTTGAACTGGATGGACCCTTGTATTTATTCAACCTTACCTACTATGTTACTATGAATCAGTAATGATTTAACCACTTGCTGACCGTGGTGTTTAGACCGCCTTCCTGTCCCGGCCATTTGTCAGTATTCAGCGCGGCGTTACTTTGACTGACATTTATTCCGTCATACAACGCTATACTGAAATGAATTTTATACCATTGTTGGGGGGACAGATAGAGCTTTCCTTTTTTACGTTAGGAAACATTTATTATTACCCAATTTTTTGGTAAAATATAAAAGACGGGGTAAATAGACACCAAACATGTCAAGCCTTAAAATTGCGCACACCAGTGAAATCGTAACAAAGCTACCACTCCCAAAATTAAGGAGAGGTAAGGGGGTTGTGCACAGAGACATGCAGCATACAAGCGATTGGGCGTCTTTACAGATGCCGGACCGCTTGTATGTAAACAGCCATTGCTGGCTGTTTCAAATTCTGGTGGTTTCCTGCTCATGCATGCCAGGGGGCATGCGCGAGCAGGCACAGAGACGAAGGATGGTTAATCGCTTGAAGACCATGGTGTTTACACCCCCTTCCTAGCCAGGCCATTTTTCAGTATTCAGCGCTGCTGTACTTTGACTGACATTTATTCAGACATGCAACGCTGTGCTGAGATGAATTTTATAGCATTTTTGGGGACAGATAGAGCTTTCTTTTGTTGGTATTTAATCACCGCTGGGGTTTTATTTTTTACTATCACAAAATAGCAAAATCGCAAGAAAAAACTACCATGCCCAAAATTGGCCATAGGCGACGCTTTAAAAACTTTTACCGCTCATCAGTTTAGTGTTATCAGTGATTGATGGCCCTAGATTATTGCTCTCACTGCGACGTTGACTATGATATGCAACATGTGCGGCGTAATGGGCGCAATCGTTGTTTGCACAGGTATGCGCACCCAACACTTAACTTTATTGCTATCACATAGGGGGCTAAGAAACCCCCCTATGTGGGCTGGCAGATTATACAAGTGATCCGCCGTCTCCATAGCCACCCAGATGTGAATATAACTTTCATATTTTCCAACATCCCATTACTATTTCAGGTCAGGTTGTTGGCACTTCTCAGGGCAGATAGATGGTCACATCTATCTGCCTTGAAGAAGTGACCCTGCGCGGCCCCGAAACGTTGGCTTTGTTGATTGTCGTGACACAATTGTCCATTAAAAATGACATATCTATTTAAATAATCTGAGTGCTGGTGAACTGCTTTTTCATTTCATACTTTGCACGGTGCCATCCGTGGTAGTTACTACAAGCACCATCGTTCTTACTGGCCGGGATTGCTGTAAGGTGTGCGGAGAGCACCCTCACCAACAAAATGTGTAAAGTTCTTACTTCACTCCCGCCCGGTCGTATTGCCGACCTGCGGAGTGTTACTGTCCGTCGCCTCCCTCGTACAGCAGCTGTTACCCTAGTATCAATGAAAGATATACACTAAGAAAAAAAAAAGAAAAGAAAAATGGAAATAGAAAGGAAAAAAGGGTAGAAGGTGAGGAAAGGAAGGATGGGGAGTGTAGAAAAAGGTTGGGGGGCGAGGGGGGGGGGGGGGCCTCCGGGTTTATTCATAG
>NW_017309374.1:59040-63305 GCF_000935625.1 Nanorana parkeri
GGGGGGGCGGAGGCCTCCGGTTTTATTCATAAGAATCTATAAAGAGTCTTAATATTACCTATAACGTTAATCTTTACTATTTCCTATGCCCTTTTCCCTACAGAAGTCTACCACTTCATCATTTCTTATCCTGGTGGTTTATTTTCTTCGTGTAGGCTGTTCTCTCCCATGTCTTGTAGGTTTCCGGGTGATCTTATAAAGGCAGTCCATGGTTGCCAGGTGGATTCATATTTTTTATAATGATCTCTCCGGATAGATGTCAGTTCTTCCATCAGTCTGTAGTATTCTACTCTAATGTGCCATTCACTTATAGTTGGAGTATTACTTTGGTTCCAATGAAGTGGGATTAAGGTCTTCGCGGCATTCAGTAGTGGTACTACCAATGATCTTTTATAGGCCCTCATCGGCAGGTCCGTAAGGTGAAAAAGTTAGACCATTGGGTCTAGAGATAATGTGGCCTTGGTAATCTTCTCTATTTGAGCTATTACCTGGGTCCAGTAATATTGTATTTCGGGGCAAGACCACCACATATGTATGTAAGTACCCTTATGGCCAAAGTTTCTCCAGCATAATTCCGTCTTAGATGGGTACATTTTATGTATGCGTTCTGGTGTATAATACCACCATGCTATAAAGCGGAAAGTAGTGTCGGTCACTTGAGTGCTAATGGATGTAGTAGCATTGAGACTTAACAATTGTTGTTTCTGCGCATGCGTCCAGGTAGTCTCCAAGTCCTGTTCCCATTGGTTTATATATAATGGGTAAGGACTAAGTTGATCTTTTATTAAAATCTTATAAATTTGTGATATTCCATGACGTGTTGATTCTGATGCAAAAAATAATTTTTCCAAAGGTGTAAGCTGTGAAATAGTGCGAAAAGGCTTTGGTAGTGATGAAATAAAATGTGATAGCTGCCTATGTCTCCACGTGTCAAATGGGTACGTCCCCCATTGTTCTCTAAGAGATTCTAACGAAAGTGATCTGTCTCCGTCGCATATTTGATATAATGTTAAAGTATCGTGTGTCGTCCATTTAAGGAAACCCGTGTTGTGAAGTCCCGGTGGGAAGTACAAATTGCCAGTTACTGACATTATTGGTGAATTGTATTGGCCTATCAATCGGGTATATAGTGAGTTCCAAATAGCCATAGTTTGACGGGTGAGGGGAGATGTGAGAGAAGGTAGATTCCAGTGTTCCTGTGGTATCCAACAAATAGTGGGCATATCTTGATCGGCTAAGGTGTTTTCCACCTCTACCCATTGTTTAATCTTAGTGCAAAAGTGAGTATCCAACATCCTGTTAAGTGCAACAGCCTGGTAATAACAATTGAAATCTGGCAATGCTAATCCTCCCTGCTCTCGGGTCCTAAGGACTCCATAAGAAATCCTGGCGGGAGACCGTCTCCAAATGTACCGACTGACAACCGACTTAAGTGCACGTAAATAAAAATTTGGTAGTACAATTGGTACAGTTTGTACTATATACAATATCCGTGGGAGTATTATCATCTTAATGACATTTATCGGTCCCATGAGGGCAATGCCTACTCGGTAATTATGCCATTTGTTGAGGTCCCTATTTATACTATTTAGCAAAGGCATATAGTTTGCACTGAATAATTCCGTGGTTCTAGCTGTTAATTCTATACCCAAATATCGCATTTTTTGACTATGCCAATTAAAGGGCATCAATTCTTTTAGGGCGGTTACAATATGGCCCCGAGTAGAGATATTTAATATCTCGGATTTCGAAAGATTAATTTTAAAAGTTCGATATTTGGTTGATAGTTTCAAATTCCTGTAGTAATGACGGGAGCAAGATCTGAGGTTGTTGAATAAAAAATAGAATATAATCTGCGTAAGCGGCTAGTTTATGTTCTATGGTGCCTACTGTGACCCCTGAGATGTTACTATTGCCTCTTATGGTAATAAGGAAGGGTTCTAATGATAGGGCAAATAATAATGGGGATAGTGGGCATCCTTGACGTGTGCCATTGTATAGGGTAAATTTAGTTGAAAAGATGTCATTTAATTTAATTTGGGCCGTAGGGTTATTATATAAGGCCATTATCCTAGTCAGGAAACTAGGTTCCAGTCCTACAGCAAGAAGGGTGGCTCGGAGGTAGTCCCAATCGACTCTATCGAATGCTTTTTCAGCATCTGTGGACAACAACAGGGTCTGCTTCGATGTTAAAGAAGCTAGGTGAATTATACTGATTGCTCTCTGGGTGCTGTCTCTTGCCTCCCTACCCCTAATAAAGCCTGTTTGATCTAGTGATATTAATTGGGGCATCAGGCATGAATATTAAAGTCTCCTGCGTAAATCACCATGCCCTCCTGGTAATCCAGTAAGAGGCGTAGTGTCTTAAAAGGAAAATTGTTGGAGCTTTATTGGGCGCATAGACTGAAGCTAAGGTAAGTACGTGGTTGTCAATCGTTCCCTTAACAAAGAGGTATCTCCCATCAGGGTCTACTTTTGTGGACACGAGTCTAAACTGAACATTCCTTTGGATGCCGATCTCCACGCCTCTAGAGCTGTTCGAGTCCGAGGTAATATAAAACCATGTCGGATAATATAACGAGGATAAACGCACATGAGTATGGTGCAAAAGATGAGTTTCCTGCACGAAAACGATATTGCAGCGTAGTCGCTGCAGTTCCTGCACCAGTTGATGTCTTTTACTCGGGGGAATTAAGACCCCTGACATTGTAAGTTAATATGTTATAATTGGCCATCGGCACTCCAAAGAAAGGCAGTTTCTTAGCCTAAGAATCACAACTGGTCCTCCCCCAGGGGAAAAATAGGAGGGTGGGAAAAAGCGGGTAAGAAAAGAAAGCAGTATAAAAAGAAAAAGAAAAACATACCTATAGAACACAATAAAAAGGGAGGTCGTATCTGATTAGAATTATGACCAGCGTGTCTATTCCCTAAGCCCACATATTGGGCTGGTGCGAGCTCCTCTGAGCTATCATCGCATCAATTGCTATAGTTTCACAGACCTGATGTAGATCTTGTGGGAATCGAAGAATTGCCGTTTTTCCCTCCTTACGAACTATTAGGCAAGACTGGAAGCCCCACCTGTAGTTGATACCCGCTTGTTTAAGAGTATCTAGAAGTGGGCGTAGGGCCCTGCGTCTTGCAAGGGTTTCGCGAGCTAGGTCTGGGTATATCTGTATGGGTACCCCATTGTATTCTATCAGGGGTTTTTCTCGTAGTTTCCGTAAGATGTTCCGTAAGATGTTTTCCTTATCCCCATAATAATGCAGGCAGCTTATGATGTCCCGTGCTGTTTCTAATGCCATGCCGCGCGGGCGGGTGGCGTGATGAGCACGGTCAAGTATCAGGTTAGTGTCGGGTGGTTGGTTATAAACAGACCTTGTATTGCACTATAAGGTTAGCTTTCTTTAGTGTATTCTATAGTGTGTTTTCAATTTTTTTATAGTTTTTTTATAGGCTTTTCTAAGTTTTTTACATATTTTTTTACTTAACTTTAATGTTATCACCTAGGAGGCTAATAGCCCTGTCAATTTTTACCAACATAAATTTGTGAGAAATCTACCCAATAGTACAGTCAGCACAAATGTAGGGGGTGGGTTGTTTTACCCAAAACTTAAAATAATTATAGAAAAACTTTAACAAAGACCCCCCAGTCCCTTTTGTCATACAATTATAGTGTCACCTGTTATGCCAATGATGAGAGACAACTCCCATTTATTCTCAATTAAGGTTCCCTCCTATTGTCCACCCTCCACATATTAGAATGTTAATGAACTTGTCCTGGCTGTGATTAGAGTGGAAAGCTGAAACAAAGAGCAGCTAAAACAGCCCAATTACAATGTAAACATGCCTTTTGTGAAGTATATCTCACCTTTTAAGCAAATGGAGATCCAGCACATGTAAGAGAATGGTTTTGAAATGAATATAAGGTGAGGCTGGACTCAGACAGTTACAAGAACTGCTGTTCAAGAGAACAAGACTCTTCTATAGGACCCAATTCTACATTATACCAGGTAGGTGCACTCTATATGATTGTGTTGATGATTTTGATGTTTTGTAATGTCACTCTTTTCTCTTTCTATATATTATGACAGGGTATATGACTCGGTGTACGTCAGTGAGAGTTTGAAAAGGGCAGCTTTCCCTGGCTAGGAAGGAGTTAAGCCTTGCCCCAACAAGTACATCTCCTCTCTCTATTAATAAGCCTGCACCTGAAAGTGACTGGGGGAGCTGAGAGAGAGAGAGAGAGAGAGAGAGAGAGAGAGAGA
>NW_017309374.1:66920-67562 GCF_000935625.1 Nanorana parkeri
AAGTTAGACCAGGGTGGTTAACTAGCAAAGTAAAACAACACCTTAGGGAAAAGGATAAGGCCTTCAAAAAATTTAAGTCAGAGGGGTCAGCAACTGCATCCAAAAACTACAAGGAATGCAACAAAAGATGTAAGAAAGCAATCAGTAGAAATAGATCAGCCAAAATAGAATACAATGAACACATAGCAACAGAAAGCAAGAGGAACCCCAAGAAATGTTTTAAATATATTAGTAGCAAGATGAAGAGTGAAGGTTAGCTACCAAATGACGGGGAGAAAGTGAATGCGTTAAACAAATTATTTTTGTCTGTCTTTGCAGATGAGACGGACGTGAGTAACGATCAGGGCATCAGCTGCAGAAATAGTAACACAAGTTTTACCGTATCTCAGTGACTGTCAGAGACAAGAGTATTACAGAGGCTAGAAAGATTAAATGTAAACAAATACCTAGGACCTGATAGATTACATCCGAGGTTACTAAAGGATCTTAGCCAGACCATTGTACAAAAATGTTATGGACACTCCAATGACAGGTATGGTACCGGCTGATTGGCGAAAAGTGAGTGTAATCCGATATATAAAAAGGGGAAACAAAGTACACCGGGTAACTATATGCCAGTCAGCTTAACGTCAATAGTGTGCA
>NW_017309374.1:71639-72457 GCF_000935625.1 Nanorana parkeri
AAGACTTTGCTCACCTTTGGTTTTGATGAACCTGGAATGTATAAAGCCGACATCAACTAAAAATTCAATGAGGCTTTAGGAATGTGTAAATTACGTCCATAGGTACATTGTAGGGGCTTATTCACAGTACCTGGTGAGTTACATCTAGAGAACAGATCACTGCTGAGCTCCATCTTTGCAGATATACTCATATCATATAAATATATCCGTCTATAACAAACACACTACAATGTTCTGTGATAATCCAGGTGTGTCTGTGCAACCTCCCCATTCATACATAGGGATATAATGGCTTTGGAATAATCCATTTATTTGCAGAAACAGAGCAATGTGGAAATGCAGCTCACAGACCTTTTCGCTGCCATAACTGCTCTTGCACTTTTTACGCCTTCAGACTAGATAAAACCCCCAAAACATCACACATTTTCTGAAAGCTGAGACCCTGGAGAATAAAATGGCGGCATGACCGCACACATGACAGCTTGATAATGGACATTTATTCAATGTGGATATAACAAATGGGGGAGAGTACAGACAAAGTACACATACTGGATCAACTGAGACATTCATCACCGCTCTGATACAGAGGACCCGATATTTGGAGATCAGCTCGGGGTTGAAACACCTAAAAATGTGACTAGATCCATTTGATGGTTCATAGGAACACTCACTTAATTACATAGGAGGTGTTTCCCCCGTGCCGTGCCCATCACTATCCAAAGGAATTTATATTGGGGCGTCTGCCGCCTGTCGTTTCCCCGGGTCTGTGATGCATTACAAATGTCTGCTACATAAATAACATGGACAATCTTACATGG
>NW_017309375.1:0-1529 GCF_000935625.1 Nanorana parkeri
TTATATTTTTGTTTTGTATAGTAATATTCAATTATTTTGTATATATGTTTTATTCATTGATTTATTTATTATTGTTTTATTGTATATAAGTTCTTGTTTGTAAGATTTTCAATAAACAAAATTAGCCCCTCATAATGGGCACAGCGGGTGTACAGACCCGGGAACTCAGCACAGGGATGGTGGGAGCCCCTCATAATGGGCACAGCGGGTGTACAGACCCGGGAACTCAGCACAGGGATGGTGGGAGCTCCTCATAATGGGCACAGCGGGTGTACAGACCCGGGTACTCGACACAGGGATGGTGGGAAACTCTCAATGGGCATAGAACTTCCTACTGAATAAAGTAGTTGGTGTTTTATGGCGCACACAAACGTTTCATTGTAGTCATCCGATCACCCATTTCAGGGATTATCTTGTTTTATTATAAAATGTCAGATTGCAGTAAAAACAAGTTTTCAACTGCCTGTGACATAATAAATCATGCTCAGATTTCATGTTACTGTCTGCGTCCACGGCGCTTCCAATGTATCTGGTTGTGCCATTTAGAACTTCGTACCCATAAACCTTTTGGATTGTAGTTGTATTATTGATCAGTTTGGGGGACGGTGTCAGGGGGAGTTGTGTCCACCCGAAAATCTGGGCCGACGGAGGCACTGATCCCAGGGAAGTCGGAGAGAATCACTTTCCTAATACCTCGAGGACGTATATTCTGAATGATGAGGTTCTCAAGGTTATAATCGGATGTTTTAAAAGACATGACTCCATGTGCCGGGATACTTGATCTGTCAGCATTGTCACTTGTAATGGCCGTGTACTTCATCGGGGGACCTATCGTAGTTAATTAAAATTAAAGTATACGTTTTAACACGTTCACACTCGACAATATCTTGATTCATCAGCCTCCTGCTGCAGGACCATCTGGGTCATCACCAACCGTCAGTAAGACATATTTCGAGGGGAAACTATAATGGTTTGGGTCAAATTCATCTGCAGTGATCTTAAAGTATAAACTGTCATATTAACCCTTTCGCTGCCAAGCCCTCCGGAACATTTTTCAAATCAGCTGGCCGCGCCATTTTTGAATTTTCTGCAATTTTTTCCTATTGATTTGATTTTCAACTGCTGCGTTGCTAGCGTTTGTAAAAGACCCCCCAAACCATATATTTTCTGAAAGCGCAGGCCCGGTAGAATAAAAAGATGGTGATACTAAATTTGTAGGCCCTGCGATAATTGCGCAAATGTTTCTCAAATTAATATTAAACCGATAAAAATACACAATTCAATTGCTAAAACACACCAAAATCAGTATCCGTGCACAAAAAAAAATATTTTTTGACTAAATCTAAAAGATAAAACTGTATTGAGTTAATAAATAACAAATATTAGCAAATTTGTAATTGCGCCTTTTTGCGAAAAGGTAAAAAAATGAAGGTATGCAAAACTGTAAATAATCGACTTATGTAAAAAATTGTTTTGGTGTTTGTGTTGTGATAAAATGATACAGGTGTATATTTAATTGCAACACAAGG
>NW_017309375.1:3827-9540 GCF_000935625.1 Nanorana parkeri
AAAAAATCATGCACTGCGATGCGTTCTAACAACGCACTGCAGCGCATGTGCATGGCGTACACCTCAATATGTGTATGTTATGTGGGGGGAGGGAGGGGTTGTGCTTTTTTTATTAATTTTTTTTGTACACATTTTTTTATTTAATTTTTTTTTTACATTTTCTATTTATTTTTTAATAATTTTTTATTTTTATTTTTTTACTGTTGGGGGGGGCTGCGGCGAAATATCTGGCGTCTAAATAGACCCCTGACATTTCCCTTTTGAAATAGAAAAAGAAATTGAGGACATAAGTCCTCAATTTCTTTTTCTGCAGCCCCAGCACTCAATGAATGAGAAGCCTCAGTACAGAGGCTTCTCATTCATTCACAAACTGATGATAGTAAAAAAAACTATCATTAGTTTATGAATGGGGAGGAGCCTCTGTAGTGAGTGCTAGTCCCCATTCATAAATTCTATGTGTCCCCAGTTATTTACAAACACCGGAGTGATCAGACGATCACTCCGGTGTTTGCTCTGCACAGAGGGATCGTTAAATATCATTGATATTTAACGATCCCCCCGCTCGGCCACGCGGTCCCAGAAGGCCCCACCCACTACAGGAACTATAGGAAGGGGTGGAGACTAGACCAGTCACCCGCACAAGGAGAGAGAGCAGCAGTGAGCGGTCTTTATTACAGGAAGCTCCAAATCTCACACTGGATTACTGCACAAATCTGGAAGAAATACACAGAGCTCATCAAGACTCAAGACTCAAGAATGAATACACATGACTCTTGCATGAGGACAATATTTACTGAACCCGGAGTTAAGCTTCTGAAAAAATACCATATCGAACAGCATAATTTCAAACTGAAATAAAGCAACCACCTACAGGCGCCCCCAACTAACGCACATACACTATATTGTTAAAAGTATTGGGACAATTTGTGAAAGAATGGGTCGCTGTCAGGAGCTCAGTGACTACAAGCGTGCTGCCGTAATAGGTTGTCACCTGTGCAAACTTGGTGTGGCCTTCAGATTGGCACAACAACAGTGCGTAGAGAGCTTCATGGAATGGGTTTCCATGGCCGAGCAGCCGCATCCAAGCCGCACATCACCAAGTGCAATGCAAAGCGTGGGATGCCGTGGTGTAAAGCGCGCCGCCACTGGACTCTAGAGAAGTGGAGAAGTGTTCTCTGGCGTGACCAATCGAGCGTCTCTGGCAATCCGATGGACGTGTCTGGGTTTGTGGGTTTGGCGGTTGCCAGGAGAACGGTACTTGCCTGACTGCATTGTGCCAAGTGTAAAGTTTGGTGGAGAGGGGATTATGGGGGGGGGTTTCAGGGTTTGGGCTTGGCCCCTTAGTTCCAGTGAAGGGAACTCTTAGGGCATCAGCACACAAAGATATTTTGGACAATTTCATGCTCCCAGCTTTGTGGGAACAGTTTGGGGATGGCCCTTCCTGTTCCAACATGACTGCGCACCAGTGCACAAAGCAAGGTCCATAAAGACATGGATGGGGGAGTTTGGGGGGGAGGAACCTGACTGGCCGCACAGAGTCCTGACCTCAACCCCATAGAACACCTTTGGGATGAATTAGAGTGGAGACTACGAGCCCCTCCCCCAACATCAGTACCTGACCTCACAAATGGTCCAACATTCCCATAGACACACTCCTAAACCTTGTGGACGCCTTCCCAGAAGAGCTGAAGCTGTTATAGCGGCAAAGGGCGGAGCCAACTCAATACTGAACCCTACGGACTAAGACTGGGATGCCATTAAAGTTCACACACACACACTTATCTACATATTCCCACCTTCCCGGAATCATCTATTACCCTCAAGACTTGAGTTCACCTTTAAATTAACAGGCAAATATGGACTGGTAATTTCTCCAGGGCATCAGTGGCCTCTGGTCACAAAAGGGTTCATTAGGGCGGCGGACCATAGTGCTTTGGGGAATCGCGCAGGTAGAATATGAACTCTCAGGAGGACACCGTCTCTCTCTCTCTCTCTCCGTATCACTAACTGCGAATCAGAAGCTGCACATCCTTTCTCTGTCTATTTAAACCGAGCACAGGAGCCGCACCCTCCTATATGACCCCATTCTGATCGGTCCATACCATAATCTGTACTGATCTGCTCTTTATCTCTCCGATTATAATCATCTCCGCTTAAAGAACTCTCAAAGAATTGTCATCAAGCATCCTTATCATAGAAAACCCCCCAGACCTGACATCATTGTACACCGAGAACAATGGAAGAACTGGATTTGTGTTTTAAAAGAAAGAAAGAAAAAAAAAAAAAAAGGAAGAAAAGAATATAAATCATATTTACAGAAGTAGCCGTTTCCTTTTCATTACATTTTTTTAGACCATTCACTGGGTCTCTGTACTTTTCTGTACAATGCAGGCAGATCATGGCTGGTGTGAGGGGCCGGCAGGGTGCTGTACAAACCTTGCTGAAAACATAACAGCTCCCTCCCTCAGGACTCCCTTGAAAGGCCCTGATGCAAGCAAGGGGCGGGCTCTTGGGAGGAGTTATGAAAATATCAAAATGCCTTGATGGGTGGGTGGCAGCCTGGAGGAGTGGGCGTTCCTAGGCAGGCTTGTCTGCATGCAGCCCACCCTAGGTACCGCCCCTGTGATGCAAAGCCTGCATGATTGAAATCCAATGAATAAAAGAGGCAGGGCCAGGGACAGTCAGGCTTCAGCCAGGAAAGGAGGCGGAGCTCCATCTGACTTGCTGCAGCTTCTAATACACATTGTGAGAAGCTCCCAGTGTTCAGCGACATCAGAGGAAGACAAGAGGAGCCGGTACAACTGTGCAAGACTGAAGGGAAGCCGGAGGTCAGATAGAAGACTGAAGGGGAGGACGGTGGTCAGATAGAAGGCTGGAGGGAAGGACGGAGGTCAGATAGAAGGCTGGAGGGAAGGATGGAGGTCAGATAGAAGGCTGGAGGGAAGGATGGAGGTCAGATAGAAGGCTGCAGGGAAGGACGGAGGTCAGATAGAAGACTGAAGGGAAGGACGGAGGTCAGATAGAAGACTGAAGAGAAGGACGGAGGTCAGATAGAAGAGAGAAGAGTGAAGGGAAGGACGGAGGTCAGATAGAAGAGAGAAGAGTGAAGGGAAGGACGGAGGTCAGATACAAGACTGAAGGGAAGGACGGAGGTCAGATAGAAGACTGAAGGGAAGGACGGAGGTCAGATAGAAGAATGAAGGAAGGCTTTAAAAATTCTCTATTCACTATAAGCAGAATTACACACACACACACACACACACACACACACATTGGCGTTCTGAATGGTGAAGCAGATACATTGTAACATTGTACAGAATAATATAAGTAAATCTCTTACCTGGGGGACCCTGGAGTTTGGCTTTTTTAACTGCAAAAAAAGAAAAGAAAACACCACATGAGTAAATATCATACGAATACATAATGAGGACAAGCTTGTAGCTGAACTTCCTATAGGAAATAGATTTATAAGAGCCGCTCACAGGAACCAGATCAGAACAACGTGTCCCTCTGCTACAGACAATCACATCCGAGCTCCATCGCCTGGCTGAGAAGCCGCTCTTCATATACAATCTGTTCCTTTCCTTAAAAGGGGGTTAAGACCCAAATTTCAGAACAACGGCATCCTGGGTTCACCCCGAATATACACAACACTTCCCATTGGTGTTCAACTTGAGGTCCCGCTAATGCGTTTCAGCCAAAAAGGGTCTTAAATCATGATTAAGGCCTCTTGTCACAATCTGGTGTCCGGGGGAACTGGGGCCTGTGAGCTCTGGGTCTTGCGGAGCTGTTCGCGGGGTCACTGGTGAGGGAGACGTATGGAATGCTGGTCACAGGAAGCTTGGGGACTACGAGTCTGTACGTTTTCAGGGACACATTAGAGGCGCAGGATCTAAGAAGGGCCCGGTCTTCCACAGAGCCTCTAATGGTGAGGATGATTGGCTGCTGGACGCCTTCCAGGTTGCGGCCCTCTAGTACACTCACACAGACTCTGAGGACTAGTTGCAGCACCGAGGTGCTGGTTACAACAGCAGGCAGGGGTGAAGCCTATACACAGACAGCGGTACTGGATACTGGGGGACACAAGGGTAGAAGGCCAAAACAATAGTGTGATAGGAGGCGGCAACAACACTGCTATCCGGGATTCACTGAAGAGTGAGGCTGCGTGGAACAAGCACACATACAAGAGGACAAACAGGTGGAAGGGCTCACTTAAAGGAGAACTATGGGGTCAGTGTTTTTTACCATAGTTCTCTTTAGGGTTACGGTAGAACACAAACTAGCGTCCTCCCGTCACCCAAAGCTCAGTATACCGCGAGCTGAGACGCCACAACCGGGACAGATCCTGACATTACCGTTGAGATCCACCCAACTGGGTGAGTGACAGCTGGCTCTGCCTATCTAGAGGCAGAGCCAGCTGTACCCGCCCCCTCCCCCGTCTGTTCCGCCAGTCAGCACTGGAGGATCGGTCAGGGAAGGGGGGGGGAATCCCTGCAGAGAGCCGTGAGTGACAGTCACCTCTCTGCAGAGACAGGATCGAGAGGGGAGCGAACGCCGGTATGTGTTCGCTCACCTGCCGATCTACTGAGCCGACCTGTGACAGTCTCATTGTCACAGGTCGGCTAGAACTATGAGGTGAGTGAAAAGCACCCCCCCCCCTCATAGTTCTCCTTTTAAGTACGTTGGTGCGATTGGTACATACATTGAATGGCACTGCATTGCACCTATGTACGTGTAAGTGGAACTCCAGGAAAAAATATTTCCTTAGGAGCAGCAGAGGTCATATAGCAGCACGGGGGCTTAGTGGTTAGCACTACTGCCTTGCTGCACGGGGGGTTCCCGGTTCGAATCCTGGCCATGACACGATCTGCATGGAGTTTTGCATGTTCTCTGCTTGTGTAGGTTTCCTCGCACACTTCATAGACACGCTGGAAGGTTAATTGGCTCCTGTGTAAAGCAGCCCTGTATGCATTTGGGACCTTAGATTGTAAGCTCCAAGGGCAGGTAGTGATGTGAATGTGCACGATGTGTAAATTGTCGGTGTGGGATCAATACCTGCAATAAATAATATATATGTTTCCTGTACAGACGAGCGTCTTGTGCCTTGAATATGCACACGCGTTTGTACACTGCAATATGCGTCCCGTCGGGAACGTGTTGGGGTGCCAATAAAATGGATGGCACTTGTGCGGTTACACAGTTGTAACAATATAACACTATTCATAGCCACAGTTAATATTCATACAAAATGTGAAATCACAGA
Organism: Nanorana parkeri; assembly: GCF_000935625.1. NCBI lineage: Eukaryota > Metazoa > Chordata > Amphibia > Anura > Dicroglossidae > Nanorana > Nanorana parkeri. The sequence continues at coordinate 9,091 of NW_017309375.1, forward strand.
TACATTTTCCTTAAAGTGGTTCTAAACCCTCCGGTTTTTTTGCCTATATCTATGGCTAGCAAGCAGTAGATATAGGCAAAAGTTTTTGTTTTTTTTAAATGCTTTAACAGCGGTTTAAAAAACGTACCTAGTTATCGCTGCGCGCTCCCGCGCCGAGAATCAGGAACTGCTCGTGCAGCCGCAAGGGATCTTGGGGCGGGCGCACGTGCAGTTCGGATTCTCGGGCGGGAGACGAGCAGAGATGCAAGGTAAGTCTATGGACGCGTGCACCCGCATGCAGACACCGCTGGATCGGAAGGGCCTGCAAGCAGAGAGGTGTCAGCGCTGGATCGGAGAGCTGCCGCACCGCTGGAGGGACAGATGAAAACATCAGGAAAGAAGAAGATCGGAATAAGGGACATCATTTAAGGTAAGTGCTGACATTAACATGGGGGGAGGGACATTTTTTTT
>NW_017309375.1:9618-13431 GCF_000935625.1 Nanorana parkeri
GGGGGGGGGGAGGGGGAAAAAAAATTGACTTTAATGTCACTTTAAGCCATTTCCTCATTGGTATTGTATAGCTAGTTACTTTACTGCCATCTTGTAGGCATATTAGCTATTGCACCATGTTTTTCTGCATTTCCCTCCCCTTGTGTATAATGTACCGCCCCTTCTTCATGACTTGTACTTTCTGGCATCAAAACGGCTGACTGTAACATGGCCACATATTAATCTGCATTGCATGCTTGGAAACATTCCCATTCCTGACCTGCAAATACCGGCTTTTCAATCATCTGCTGTAACCTGCTGCAAACAATAAAGCTCTTTGTGAATGAAAAGGTATTTGGCGAGTTCAGCTATCTGGTAAGGATTGTCCGCAGTGATTATATCTGCTTATACAGGCCAAGCATAGAGGTCTCAGCAAGGGATACATCGCTAATGCAACAATCAGAGTAAGAATAGGACGGTATAGCACAAAACGTGCATAACGCAAGCAACCACAACAACATGGTGTCAATAGGCCCCAGGTGCCGCCATTTTATTGTCTGCAAAACAATGAAGCCTTTCGTAAAGCATATGTGCAGCTCTACGGCAGTCTTCAGGTCAAACACTCCCCGATTCTTTTTACATGGTAAGGAAGGGCATCAAGTGGTATCCGGCTTGCCTATATGATATCCAATTACTACTCCAACAACATGGTGCCAATGGGTCCTAGAAGCCGCCATTCTAATGACTGCACACCAACAAGATGGGGTCAATGGATCCTAGGAGCCACCATTCTAATGACTGCAAACCAACAAGATGGTGTGAATGCGTCCTAGGAGCCACCATTCTAATGACTGTAAACCAACAAGATGGTGTCAATAGGTCCTAGGAGCCGCCATTCTATGGACTGCACACCAGCAAGATGGTGTCAATGGGTCCTAGGAGCCACCATTCTAATGACTGCACACCAACAAGAAAGTGTCAATGGGTCCTAGGAGCCGCCATTCTAATGACTGCAAACCAACAAGATGGTGTCAATGGGTCATAGGAGCCGCCATTCTAATGACTGCAAACCAACAAGTGGGTGTGAACGGGTCCTAGAAGCCGCCATTTTATTGGCTGCAAACCAACAAATACTTTCCTGATGCATATGTGCAGCTCTACGGCAGTCTCAGGTCACACACACTACCTGAATCTTTTTACATGGTTAGGAAGGGCATCAAGTGGTAACTTGCTTGCCAATGTGATATCTAATTACTACCCCAACGAGATGGTGTCAATGGGTCCTAGGAGCCGCCATTCTAATGACTGCACACCAACAAGATGGTGTGAATGGGTCATAGGAGCCGCCATTCTAATGACTGCAAACCAACAAGATGGTGTCAATGGGTCATAGGAACCACCATTCTAATGACTGCAAACCAACAAGAAGGTGTCAATGGGTCATAGGAACCACCATTCTAATGACTGCACACCAACAAGAAGGTGTCAATGGGTCATAGGAACCGCCATTCTAATGACTGCAAACCAACAAAGACTTTCCTGATGCATTGAAGCAACTCCACACCAGCCTTCCGCTTACAGCCTCCATGACCCCTTGTATATTGTTAGGGAGGAAGGGCACCAAGTGGTGGTCAGCTTGCGAATGCGCGATCCAATTACTACTCCCACTTTCCACTTGATTATGAATAACAAGCGGCACAACGGCAGCAGAAATTTCTACGGAAATGATCTGAATGACGTAAAACTACCAAAAAAAGAAAAAAAACAGCCGAGAAGCCTCTAACATTCCATTCGCCGTCACTCGTGTTCCATCTCCGGAGAGTAAAAGCCAACTTCATCAAGATGTTTGTGCTTTCAAGCTCAAGGACCATCACTGTGACACGTAGCGGCGGCAATCAAGCAGAATCTATTAGCGCAGCAGTGAGCCATGAACCGCCGTGAACCCGGGAGAACGTCTTCAGCGCCAACAAAAAATGATTACAGCGCGAGAATGAAAAATGCACTAAAAATATAAAAAAGGGGGGGGAAAAAAAAGAAGCGTGGCCCTAACATTAAAGTGGAGCGATCATTATAATTCATGACATCAATAAAAAGGCGCATGAAGGCATCGGAGGATGATATTGACTTTGTGTAACATGGAAACGCGGCTCCCTCATGGGACCTAGAGCCTAGGACGGAGCCAAATCACAGGACGTCCGAGTAACGGGAGCATTGTGGGTGTTTCACGTCATTAGAGAGAGTGTATTATTCTTCGACAATCCCCCGTCTAAGGGTCAGCAACACACAACCAGGACACGAAGCCCGCTTGTAACGGTTAGACACGACAGTCTTCACATATATCATGTTTCACAAGCTATTCATAGACACAAGGTTAACATACACTATATTGCCAAAAGTATTGGGACGCCCCTCCAAATTTGTTTTACGTTATGTCAGAGCCTCCAGCAAGGGAACAGCATAGTGGTGACATTGCTGAATGTCACTCCAAATCTCCAGAGACCAGCAGTCAGATGCAGCAGTGCCCGAGACCTCACACTGCAGATACACAGCGATGAGGCTTTGGACGCAGGAGAGCCTAGGCACCCTCACATACCAGGAAATGCACGGCTATATCTCAGAATAAAGGGTTTATATGGCTTAGGATACAAATCACATTTCTGAATGTCCCCCATAAGAAAGTCAATCTCCACTTTTTAAGCTCCGTTCCGCTTTGGCTGTTTAAGCCTCATCAGCATTTGCAGTCAGCCTCCGGTGGAGGCTATTTCCAGCAGTTCATCTTTTCCTCACCAACATGCTCAGCAAATGAATATTCTCCTTGCCCACCCTTCCCCTCGCCTTCAGCTCGTCTTGTGTAATATAAAAGCACGATGAGATTTGATATCACAAGACTGGAAGGCAGCGCAAATGTGCGTCACCGCTCATAAAAATAACCGATTTCCCCCCAAATGACACCTTTCCAGGATTTCCCTGACACAGCAGACGGCACAACACCGAGGAAGGAAACTCTAACGAGCTCCCTGAACAAGACGGACGTGACCAGCCTGAGGAGGTGATAATCACATCAACACTTCTATAGATCCGACGAGGACACCAATAATAACTACGCTCGGGGCCGAGGAAGTGCGAGAAAAACTCCTTCACCCAAAACGAGAGCCAATCGCTGCACATTGGAGGGACTGGCAGGAGGTAAGGGATTAAAGCTGCCCTCCGGCCTCCCCTCCAGTCTTGGAGCTGCCCTCCGGCCTCCCCTCCAGTCTTGGAGCTGCCCTCCGGCCTCCCCTCCAGTCTTGGAGCTGCCCTCCGGCCTCCCCTCCAGTAGTCTTGGAGCTGCCCTCCGGCCTCCCCTCCAGTAGTCTTGGAGCTGCCCTCCGGCCTCCCCTCCAGTAGTCTTGCACAATTGTACATTTCCTGGCTGGAGGACATCCAACATCACCTAGTTCTCTTTTCGCCAGCCTTTCTGTCCCTGGCCCCGCCTCTTTTATTGGATTTCAGAGGTTTTCCAATCATGGAGGCTCAGCGTCTCATATGGGCATTACCTAGGGCGGTTTGCATGTAAATACAGCCTGCCTAGGAACGCCCACTCCTCCAGACTGACACCAGCCCACCCGATATTCGCATAACTCGTCCCAGGAGCCAGCCCACTGCTTGCATCAGGAGAGGCGTTCCGATGCAGGATGCTGTGATGTTTTCAGCAAGCTCCCTGCCGGCCCCTCCCACCAGTCATCATCTGTCTGCACTGTATAGAGAAGCACAGAGACCCAATCAATCATGACATTGGTCTTTGATTAAAATGGAGAGGTAGAGAGATATTTATTTTATAAGCATGGTGATGAG
>NW_017309375.1:13790-24120 GCF_000935625.1 Nanorana parkeri
GGGGGGGAGGGGGGGGGGGACAGAGAGACCAGCAAAGGCAAAATATAAGCAGTCTAAATTCAGCTCTAAACTGCATTCAAAGCCGAGAATAAAAAAAAAAAAAACCACACACACACCATTTTTTTGTGGTGGCTGCATTCATTTTCTTTTTCAGGGCTCTAGGACTTCCTGTCCTAGAGTGACAACACTCTCTGACTGTACTTGATCTATGCAGCAACAGCATTGTCATCCTGTAAACAGGACTACACAACACACCCCCATCGCCATAAGGCAGGGAGCAGGGTTTTGTAGTCCACAGTGGATAACAGGGCATGGCTCATGACTGATTGGGCAGGAAAGTGCAGTACAGGCACGAAGGAAGTTAGAAGCACGCTGGATTTCTGGCAGGATCAACACTCAATGACACCACCCCTTTCAAATGGTATATTTAACCAGGCAATAGTAAGCAAAAGAAGAGAAGTCCATAGTTGGTGGTTTAAAAGGGGTACACTAAATTAACGCAATAAGAACAAAACGGGGCGCTGTGACTGTGGTGGAGGGACTGGACTGTCAGATTGTCTGCTGCGGACGACCATGATCCAAGGACCCCCTGCCCCATCCTTGAGCTAACTTGTCCCCAGCACAGCCCCCCTAGACCCCGTATCCTGAAACTACTGTATTCTGTCTGCTCAGACCCGCCATTGGAGGACGACCAATTAGAGATCAATCACTTGTACAATGCGTCAGCTAAATGCTCAGCGCTGTCCACATTCTGCAACTTCCTTCTGAGATCTGTTCCTCTCACTGGCTGGTCACCGAGCGGCACGGCCCACCACCGTCAGCAGTATTTTTAGATCCGTGTGCCTCTCAGCGAGACTCCAGGAGAAAAGTAAAAGACTGTCTCCAATAGGGAAATACGATGTCTCCTTCTCTGCCTGAAGCGTGTAACAATGTAACTCTAGGCAAGATTAAAAATGACATATCCAATGCGCTCCGTCACTGGAATTAACCCAGCAGTACCCATCCCGCACCCATAAGTTTCATTACCCATTGAAGATGCCGTTTTGTCCACTTCCTGTAACAGGGTGACAACCTGACACTTGCTGGGGGTTATTGCTGATGGCGGTCATTGCAGGCGCTGACACTTGCTGGGGGTTATTGCTGATGGCGGTCATTGCAGGCCCTGACACTCGCTGGGGGTTATTGCTGGTGGCGGTCATTGCAGGCCCTGACACTCACTGGGGGTTATTGCTGGTGGTGGTCATTGCAGGCCCTGACACTTGCTAGGGGTAATTGCTGGTGGCGGTCATTGCAGGCCCTGACACTCGCTGGGGGTTATTGCTGGTGGCGGTCATTGCAGACCCTGACACTTGCTGGGGGTTATTGCTGATAGCGGTCATTGCAGGCCCTGACACTTGCAGGGGGGTTATTGCAGGCCCTGACACTTGCTGGGGGGTCATTGCAGGCCCTGACACTTGCAGGGGGGTTATTGCAGGCCCTGACACTTGCTGGGGGGTCATTGCAGGCCCTGACACTTGCAGGGGGGTTATTGCAGGCCCTGACACTTGCTGGGGGGTCATTGCAGGCCCTGACACTTGCAGGGGGGTTATTGCAGGCCCTGACACTTGCTGGGGGGTCATTGCAGGCCCTGACACTTGCAGGGGGGTTATTGCAGGCCCTGACACTTGCTGGGGGGTCATTGCAGGCCCTGACACTTGCAGGGGGGTTATTGCAGGCCCTGACACTTGCTGGGGGGTCATTGCAGGCCCTGACACTTGCAGGGGGGTTATTGCAGGCCCTGACACTTGCTGGGGGGTCATTGCAGGCCCTGACACTTGCAGGGGGGTTATTGCAGGCCCTGACACTTGCTGGGGGGTCATTGCAGGCCCTGACACTTGCAGGGGGGTTATTGCAGGCCCTGACACTTGCTGGGGGGTCATTGCAGGCCCTGACACTTGCAGGGGGGTTATTGCAGGCCCTGACACTTGCTGGGGGGTCATTGCAGGCCCTGACACTTGCAGGGGGGTTATTGCAGGCCCTGACACTTGCTGGGGGGTCATTGCAGGCCCTGACACTTGCAGGGGGGTTATTGCAGGCCCTGACACTTGCTGGGGGGTCATTGCAGGCCCTGACACTTGCAGGGGGGTTATTGCAGGCCCTGACACTTGCTGGGGGGTCATTGCAGGCCCTGACACTTGCAGGGGGGTTATTGCAGGCCCTGACACTTGCTGGGGGGTCATTGCAGGCCCTGACACTTGCAGGGGGGTTATTGCAGGCCCTGACACTTGCTGGGGGGTCATTGCAGGCCCTGACACTTGCAGGGGGGTTATTGCAGGCCCTGACACTTGCTGGGGGGTCATTGCAGGCCCTGACACTTGCAGGGGGGTTATTGCAGGCCCTGACACTTGCTGGGGGGTCATTGCAGGCCCTGACACTTGCAGGGGGGTTATTGCAGGCCCTGACACTTGCTGGGGGGTCATTGCAGGCCCTGACACTTGCAGGGGGGTTATTGCAGGCCCTGACACTTGCTGGGGGGTCATTGCAGGCCCTGACACTTGCAGGGGGGTTATTGCAGGCCCTGACACTTGCTGGGGGGTCATTGCAGGCCCTGACACTTGCAGGGGGGTTATTGCAGGCCCTGACACTTGCTGGGGGGTCATTGCAGGCCCTGACACTTGCAGGGGGGTTATTGCAGGCCCTGACACTTGCTGGGGGGTCATTGCAGGCCCTGACACTTGCAGGGGGGTTATTGCAGGCCCTGACACTTGCTGGGGGGTCATTGCAGGCCCTGACACTTGCAGGGGGGTTATTGCAGGCCCTGACACTTGCTGGGGGGTCATTGCAGGCCCTGACACTTGCAGGGGGGTTATTGCAGGCCCTGACACTTGCTGGGGGGTCATTGCAGGCCCTGACACTTGCAGGGGGGTTATTGCAGGCCCTGACACTTGCTGGGGGGTCATTGCAGGCCCTGACACTTGCAGGGGGGTTATTGCAGGCCCTGACACTTGCTGGGGGGTCATTGCAGGCCCTGACACTTGCAGGGGGGTTATTGCAGGCCCTGACACTTGCTGGGGGGTCATTGCAGGCCCTGACACTTGCAGGGGGGTTATTGCAGGCCCTGACACTTGCTGGGGGGTCATTGCAGGCCCTGACACTTGCAGGGGGGTTATTGCAGGCCCTGACACTTGCTGGGGGTTATTGCTGGTGGCGGTCATTGCAGGCCCTGAATATCGTTTCCTATTGCACATCTTTGTGTGATCAGCAAAACAACATACCTTGCCCACCAATGATTCAGTTATGTCACTTACAATCCAATTAAAGAGAACAGGACCCAGAACAGAGCTTTGGGGGTTCACTACTAGTGACTGGTCTTTGTTCCAAATGACCCCTAATTTTTATCCTTTGGTCAACTGCATATCCGTTGCACCACCCAAGGGTTAGGTCCTAACTTGTACAGCTTTTTTTTTTTTTTTTAAAGCGGATCTCTACATTCAAAAGTCAAATTCTACCAATGCATCCCTCTATGTAGGATGATTAATACTATAGATATGTCAGGCATAAAATGCTGCGATTGTGAAATACTTTCGAAGCAGGAAGTAAATGCTCTGCAAGTGTAAAGGGCAAAATGACTTCAGTTTGCCAAAGCAATGCACACTGTGATTGCCTTGTCATCAGCAGAGCATTGCTGGGAAATCTCATCTGTAATCTCATGAGATCTCAGGGAAAGGCATTTTCCTCCCCTGAAATTATGTGCATGGTCACATGTCCTAGTCACATGTGCCAGAAATCCAGGAAGTAAAAGGAGAGCTAGTAATCTGCCTTTAGTAAACATGGCCGCTGTCGGAAGACTGGGAAAGAAAAGAGAAATAAGGTATGCAGAGAATACAAAGCCGGCAAATCTCTAGCAGTTTGTAATTGTAGCAATGGCGTAACAATAGCCATAACGACCCAGGCGGCCGCTATGGGGCCCGGGCACAGGGGGGCCCGGCCAGGACACCCCCCTGATGCCGTGCGGGCCTCCTGGGTCCGAACACGCCGCTGTTCAAATCACCGTGATCTGTGCAGCGCTGCATTCTTCTCCATAGCCGCTGCTGAGTCAATGAGAGTCAGCAGCGGCGGAGGCTGGACCCGGCGATGAATTGTAGATTGGCATTACTAAACATTTCTAAAGGTGTGTCTGTTGTCAAGACAACAGTAAAGGGTAAAGGTCAACTTTAAGATTATATGGAACTGGATGATATGCTTTTGGCACTGGACAAGATGCTTTTGCAAAGGCACTACTGCAAGCTTTGCTGGGGTGGGAAGCGCCCCATAGGAGGTTTGGATAACACCGGCTCTAAAAAACACTTGTAACATGAGAATCTACACAACTGGAAGGTGGTTCTGACCAAAGCTTTATTACAGCTAATAAACCCAGACAATGGAGAAAAGAACAATATGCCATGTACACCCTTCCCAGCGGAGCATACTGCCTTCTCTGTGTGCCTTTGGCCGTCTCCTGCTAAAGGAACACTGTAAATAACCTTCTATTCCAAGAAAAACTCTCAGATATGACGTTCAAAGTTTTCAAAGAAAGTTTAATAAGGACACACTAGAATGACAGGCGCAGAGCCAAACGCTACAACCTGTTCAGGTGAGCTGAGGAGAAGATTGTGACTACATAGCTGGCAAACCCATGTATGACGTGGTCTGTCACGGCATTGAAGTCTCAGTAGAAAGAAAACTTGCCTTCTGGTCTATACATTCATTCATAACCCCTTGACTCCAACATCAGGAGTCGGGGGCAGGATTCTTGATCATGTAAGCAGTTGTCACAGGAAGTCACATTATTCGTAGGAACCCAGAAGTAAAACCCAACCACCGAGCTGCCGCATTATGAAAAAACATCTCTTAAAATATATAATAAAGAATAATAAAGTACATAGGGGGAAAGGAAGGTGTGGGAGGTTGGGGTAGGAGGTTAGGCACATGGTTTGCGGTGGTGGTGGGGGGTGAAGCGGTACATGAAGAGGGATGAAAAAAAAAAAAAAGGCAAGGGATGGGGGGAAGGAAAATTGGGGTAGGAGGTTAGGCACATGGTTTGCGGTGGTGGTGGGGGGTGAAGCGGTACATGAAGAGGGAAGAAAAAAAAAAAAAGGACAGGGATGGGAGGAAGGGAAAGGGCAACGTTGAAGTCAACTAAAGTTGGATCTGCAGACATTGGCATGATTGATTCTGTGGGTTTGTCTGAAGGGGGCATGTCTGAAGTATGTCCAGGATATTGCAGAGGCCCTGGACCTCAAAAAGTTGGAGGATGATTATGGAGGAGCCTTTAGGAGGGGTAACCCCATCAGTATGTTGCCCCAGACTGGCAGATTTTGTCCAACAGATGATGCATAAGCACTTGGAGGCGAAGCCTATTCCTGGACAGGTCCAGCATGATTTGTATGGTAGCGCTGTCCAACTTCAAGGGTCGTTTCTGCCAAGCCCACTGAAGTTTTTTTATTTGAAGGTGATATAATAAATCCTGCAGATCACATCCCGAGGTCTGTTCGCTGATCTTTATCCCAGGGCCTGATGGACCACAACTATGATGATATCCAACAGGTCTGTGTCCAAGAATGGCCTGATCAGGTTTCTTGAGCTGAAGTGCTGCAGAGGCTTCAGGTAGTCCTGTGACAGAGGTTGTTTCATGCAGCTCGCAAAGTTACTGACATGTTCAACCTTAACGTACACTAAAGGTTTCAGGACCACAATTCAGGTACCAGGCAATGCCACGTCTCCTCTCCTAAAAGAGATGACAAAGCTTGACATCTTTGATGTTACTGCATGTGATCAATGTGAAGCGTCCCATGAAGCACAGATTCAGAAAGCTTGAAGCAAGCACACTCAAACTCTATGATAAAAAGGGAACTGGAAATCTTTGCAATGAATTAAGCAGGATGTTTCACTAAAGGTAACCAAAGTCAATTGTACCAAATCCATGCATGAGGTAAAGCGGAAACTTCACTGAAATATACACCGATCAGACATAAACACTATGACCACCGAGGTGAAGTGAATCACATTGATTATCTGGTTACAATGAGGTGTATTAGAATGACACCTGAAAACTGTATAAGTGAAAGGATTTGTGATGGCTAGACGAACCAAAACTGAAGCTCTTGGGGATGTTCCCGGTCTGCAGTGGTCAGGACCGACCAAAGATGGTCCAAGGAAGCAAATCCGGTGAACTGGTGACGGGGTCATGGGCGCCCAAGACTTATTGATGGTAGTGGGGAGGGAAGTCTGGCATGTGCAGTCCGATCCAATAGAAAAACTACTGTAGCTGAAATTGCTGAAAAAGTGAATGTTGGTTCTGATAGAGAGGTGTCTGAACACGCAGAGCATCGCAGCTTGTTGTGTATGGGGCTGTGTAGCTACAGACCGGTCAGGATGCCCATGCTGACCCGTGTCCACCACCAAAAGCACCTACAATGGGCACGTGAGCATCAGAAATGGAGCGATGGAAGAAGGTGGCCTGGTCTGATGAATCACATTTCTTTTACATCATGTGGATGGCCGGGTGCGTGTGTATCACTTACCTGGGGAAGAGATGGCACCAGGATGCAGTATGGGAAGAAGACAAGCCGGCGGAGGCAGTGTGGTACTTTGGGCAATGTTCTGCTGGGAAACCTCGGCTCCTGCCATTCATGTGGATGTCACTTTGACACGTACCACCAACCTACACATTGTTGCTGACCGAGTACACCCCTTCATGGACACGTTATTCCCTGATGGCAGTGGCCTCTTTCAGCTGGATAATGTGCCCTGCCACACTGCAAACATGGTTGAAGAATGATTTGAGGAACACAACAACGAGTTTGTGGTCATGACTTGGCCACCAGATTCTCCAGATCTCAGTCCAATCGTACATCTGTGGGATGTGCTGGAAAAACAAGTCCGATCCATGGAGGCTGATCACCTCACAACTTACAGGGCTAACAGGATCTGCTACTGACGGCTCGGTGCCAGATACCACAGCACACCTTCAGAGGTCTAGTGGAGTCCATGCCTCAAAAGGAACAGGGCTGTTTTGGCAACAAAAGGGGGACCTACTCAATTTTATGTGGGTGGTCATAAGGTTATGGCTGATCAGTGTATTCCTTAATAGCCACAAAGAAATATAAAATCAACTTTGTGAGCACCAAATGCCTTTTGCAGACCCAGGTAAATGTAGCAATGACATCATCACTGTGCATACCCTGAGAAGAGCTGCGGGAGGGACCCAGCAGGCCACACCCACTACAGAAAACTACAGGAGGGGGAGGAAACAAGACTAGTCACCCTGCAGAAGGAGAGAGGGCTGCAGTGAGCGGTCTTTATTACAGGAAGCACCAAGTCTCACACTGGATTACTGCACAAATCTGGAGGCAACACAAAGCTCACCGAGATTCTAGAAGAATACACATGACTCTTGTATGAGGACAATGTTTGCTGATCCCGGAGTTCAGCTTTTCCGGAATCTCATTTCAGCCAGGTGACTCAGCATTGGTATTTTATCATTTTTTGGTTTTAAATGGTCTGTGACAAAATCCCATTATCTCGTCCACCGCTGGAGCGTTTAGTGACGTGCGCTGTCAGAGAGCTCTCTGCTCTGTGAAGACACGGGTGACAGGATGACACAAACAATACGCCGGCAATACTTCACCATCACCGGTCTGAGAGCCAGATGGCACCTTCTCGATTTCAATCAGCTCTCGGCTGTGGCAGGAGGAAGCGGCGGAGGGAACAAATCCCTCGGTACTCTGGAAAGGAGGGAGCGCGAATGTCACACACTTGGCAAGGCAGAAACTACAGACGCTCCTCAGATGGGTAGATAAAACTTCTTCCCGGTAATTCACGTCGAGGAAACAAAGGCGCCAGCAAACGTTTCCAAAACTGGTTTTCAGAAAGGTCGGCGTGGCTTACTTCCACAGAACACCATTCTGGAGGTTTAGTCCTCCGGAAGTGATAATTAATGGATCACTTATACTTTAAAACTTATCCTTTAAATGACTCTCCACCCAAATCCCCTCCGCCCATCCCCACCCCCATAGGGCCCTATACACACACTCTGGAAGCCCCGATATCAACCCTCCCAGCCAGTCCTGAAGTCTTCCGCCCACAAATCCCATTCATTCCAATGCAGAGCTCGTCTATCACTGGGTTGCATGAAAGACGCCTCAACGTGGGATTCTGTCTGATCAATTGCAGAAGGTTTTGGGAACGGCCAGAAGAGCTTCTAGCAGCAGCGGACCTACTCAAATAAATTTGTCTTTAAATCAGCACAGCTAAAGAAAAACAACATTCATCTTCCTAGGACACTAGCAAAAAAAACTGAGGGCTGCTGGGAGTGGGAGGAGTTATCTTGGGTCTGCCTACAGTTGTTTGCCAGTGTCCCGTCCTCCTGTAGGTGGCAGCATAACCTGAATATTTAAAGGGTATCGATGGTTCATGTATTTCTATATGGAGTTTCCATAAGTTCCATCTCACTCCTGATAACCATAACCATCTAGAAGTTTGTAAACTTACTTATTGAAGATGCCCATAGGAAGTATGTCCTCAATGCACTGACACCATTTCACTCACCCCCTGTGAATATGAACTTCCTGGTGTCACTACGCTCAGAGCCTGCCTGCTGAACTACAACTCAACGTCTGAACAATGTAACATTATCATTGCTTGCTGGAAGCAATGCATGATGGGATATGCAACCTTAAGAAATGGAGATTGCATCACATCAAGCAGCCGGGCTTTGGGGATGCAGCTGAACTAGGGTTTCAAATGAATTAGAAGGTAACGGTCAGGAAAATCTGGAAGTGATGGGCAGACGGAAGGCAGCGCTCACTACATAAAAAGGGATTTTTCATTGATTGTATTATCAGAAACAACTCTAGTATGTATTCCTATTACAAAGCTGATGTTATAACAGGAGAGGATGTGCTGGGACTCAAACCCCTTTTACCCAGATAGCGGGGATAACTTGCTACAAACTTGTGTCAGGGTTAAACTGTAATTCTTGTTAACCAGTTGACATCCGCGGTGTTAAACCCCCTTCCCATCCCGGCCATTTTTCAGTATTCAGCGCTGCGGTACTTTGACTGACATTTATTCCGTCATGCAACGCTGCACTGAAATTAATTTTATACCATTTTTTTAGGGACAGATAGAGCTTTCTTTTGGTGGTATTTATTCACCACTACGGGTTTTATTTTTTACTATATGAAGGAAAAATTACCGAAATATGTAATACACATCACTTCTGCATTCACAGCCCTGAGGGTGACGGCAAAGAGCTGATCTCCCTCCCTCTTCCTCCTGACGCCCTCCCGGGCCGCAGATGGGGCAGCGGATCCCGGGATTGAAGGTGAGGGGTCAGGGGGGTTTTGCAAAAAAACCAGCGTGTAATGACTCACCGCCCGGCTTTCTGATAACGGAAGTATGGAGCTAGGCATCGGAGCATTTGGGTGAGTATGAGTACTAACCCAAATACTTAGCATCGGCACCGATACTATCATCGGTATATCCCTAAGCCTGTGTTCATCAAGAGAAAGAGAACCAACAAAAATCGCATGCGTCCTAAGCTGCTCCAATACACGCTACAAGTGCGCACAGTCTCACCAAGTTACCCGGCATGAATTCGGCGCGATCACCATGTCGCCCGCACGATCTACCCATTCCATCCTATCTGGATTTCCTCCTCCAGGAGCAAATAGGGAAGGTGCCATCATATAACCTCTCTCATTACCCACCAACAACCTATAAAATATCACCCACCCATCTATAATAATATGATACATAATACAAAGACAACAAATAAAAAAAATTATAAAAACTAAAATACTACAGAAGAAAAAAAAATACAATCCTCATAAATTGTTAAACCTCTAAAACAGACGGAAGATATAAAACCAGGAAGACGCGAGGTCATAAAATAAATTTAGATTTGGACATCGTTTCTGTTTAACTCGAACGAGCTGGGCTGTAAAGTTTATTATGGTCGCCCAATTACAATTTTTTTTTTGTTACATTTACATTTTACATTTTAGGGTTTTTTTTTGCAGTATATTTCTTGCAAGTTCACAAGATCTTTAGATTGGATGGATTTGATTAATTAACCGGAGACAAATCTCTAACCCCGTTTCTCGATACAACATTCCATAATCCCATCAAAAGCTTGACGAATGTCCTTCACAATTTCGCTTGATTTTAACATTCGATTTTGGAATTAACAGAGAAAGAAACAAGAAAAAAAAAATTGAGATTATAATCGATTATGTCGATTAGTTGTTGCAGCCCTAATATATATTAGGGCTGCAACAACTAATCGACATAATCGATTATAATCGAT
>NW_017309375.1:25104-26078 GCF_000935625.1 Nanorana parkeri
ATACATACATACACATATATACATAGGTGAAACTAGATTACAATATCGTGCAAAAGTAATTGCAGTAAGTTCTGCAAAAGGGGCCCAAACCAAGTACTGAGTACATATGCATGCTTGTACTTTTCAGAGGTCCGATATTGTTCTATGTACAATCCTTGTTTTATTGATTGCATGTAATAATCTACTTTTTTGAGACTGTCACAGGTCGGCTCAGTAGATCGGGAAGTGAGCGAGCACATACCGTGGTTGGCTCGCTCACTTTTCGATCTATGCCTGCAGAGAGCCGTGACTGTCACTCACGGCTCCCTGCACTGTGTTTTAACTCACGGCACCGATACAAGTATCGATGCATCCCGAGTTAAAACACAGCAGGGGAGGGTCGGAGTTGCCCGACCTGGACCTAGATCAAGCCCTGTTCGTCTTTATTTCTCCTCTAGGAAACAATAGGGGAATTTATCAAAAACTGGAGCAGACAGAATCTGGAACAGTTGCCAAGGGCAACCAATCAGCATCTACCATTCATTTTCAAACCTTAACTGAACAAAGCTAAAGAGAGAAGCTGAAAGGTTGCCATAGGCAACTGCTCCAGATTCTTCTGCTCCAGTTTTGATCACCCCCCCCTCTCCCCCCCATGTTATTTCCCCTCACAGAGGAGGGTTCTAAAACAAGTCTATCACAGCAATCACATGACGGAGGCGGCGCTCCCGTTTTCCCGATCGTTCAATACGAGACCGGTATAATCGGTCAGTGACTGCTTTGGAGCTGGCGGGGTCCAGTAAAAACATACCGACGATATACGGCACCACAGAAGAAAACCCACCACCATGATGTCGCATATATGCGTTACGCCGCCAGGGAGCGGTTAATATTTATTGGAAAATGTGGGAAATTGTGTTTTGCGCACACCAAAAAAGTTTTCAAATGACAAAAACAGTTTAAAAAAAAAGGAAAAAAAAAAATTATATATATTTTTT
>NW_017309375.1:26132-26635 GCF_000935625.1 Nanorana parkeri
CTCACATACGGTTTTGAGAGTTCTTGGTAAATGTTTTAGTCCTCAAACAAGGCCGGACTCTCGCGTCACATAATAATACCCGTGTGGAAAGCTTCCTCTGAAAGCTGACAATCCAATCTACAAACTCCCAGGCTACTAGGAGCCAAAAGTGGCAGCTCCCATCGTAGACTGTGCACACGGGTAAGGCCATTGCGTCACATCCACCCCCTCCCCCTTTAAAATTCGTCAGGAGTCCTTTTCTTGCTCCGAAGTTAATGAAATCCTCCATCGAGTCGCGTCAAGCTCTCCCCGTGCACTTGGATACCCATTAGGAGACGGCGGCAGTATCCGTCCCCGTGTTGCCTGTATTGACGCCGTCGCCGGGGCAACCGTCCTGCGACTTGGAACACCTGCTCCGAGTATACACAGAGAGCGAGCCTGGGAACTTCCTGTTAGGCCGCCGACCCGCTTTGCTTAATGCTAGGAAGTATTTTAATTAATTAGGAGAAAACATTTAAATAGGA
>NW_017309375.1:26688-39157 GCF_000935625.1 Nanorana parkeri
CAGCCACGGCCCTGAAATTCTGTTTTTTCGGAGCGTCCGTTCACCGAGCATTAAAGCGGAACTCCGAGCCAACAAGCAAACATGACCGTTTCTGTTATACAACCTATAAATCCGCGTTATCAATCGTCCCGAGTACATTTCGGCTGATCCTGCGTTGAGGAACAACCACGCTATGTTACCGCTGCCGAATCTGCCGCGTTGTCACCCCTCTGATCTGCGTCCCCCCCCCCCTTTCAGCTTGGGCCTGCCTACAGTTTGCCAGTGTCCCCTCCTCCTGTAGGTGGCAGCATAACCTGAATGTTTAAAGGGCATCTGTGGTCTATGTATTTCTATATTGAATTTCCAGATATTCTATCCTACTCCCGATAATGATAACCATCTAGAAGTTTGTAAACTTAGTTATTGAAGATGCCCATAGGAAGTATGTCCTCAATGCACTGACACCATTTCACTCACCCCCTGTGAATATGAACTTCCTGGTGTCACAGAGCCTGCCTGCTGAACTACAACTCAACATCTGAACACTGTAATCTTATCATTGTTTGCTGGAAGCAAAGCATGAGGGGACATGTAGTCCTGAGAAATGGAGATTGCATCACATCAAGCAAAGATCTGAGCATGCACACGGGTGACAGGTAGGTCACGGCCAAAGATCTGAGCATGCACACGGGTGACAGGTAGGTCACGGCTAAAGATCTGAGCATGCACACGGGTGACAGGTAGGTCAAACACAAGGCTGTGCCGGTGATGTACGCATGAGCGAGCATCACAGCAAAGAGCCATGTTGGAATGAGCGTGCACTTGACGCCCAGCGGCGTATTTTAACCCGAGCACCCTAGAGGAGAGTTGTGGAGTGGTTGTCAGCTCCTCCTACCCGGGACCCGACTTGTGCGTTTCCGTCCCATGCATCGACTCGGCTTGACAGACTTCACTAGATTCCGATTCCTGGCTGCTGATCCCGGCTTGTACCCCGACAACGCTCTCTGCCTACCACCTCTGTACCTCTGCTACCCTGAACCTCTCATCTACACCAGCAAGTCAGATAGAGCTCGCCTCATTTCCTGGCTGGAGGATGTCCAGCATCATCTAGCACTTTCCTCCCCAGCCTGTCTCTGGACCCACTCCTTTCATTCACTGGATTTCAGTTCCGTCAATCATGGAGGGTCAGCATTATCGTGTAGGTGTTTACATGCAAATACAGCCTACTTAGGAACGGCCACGCCTCCAGACTGACATCCGGCCATTTTCTTATTTGCATAACTCCTCCCAAGAGCCATCCCACTGCTTCCATCAGGGCTGAGGGCTCTTGAGAAGAGTTCTGAGGCAGGGTGCTGTGATGTTTTCAGGCAGCCATTTCCAGCACCCTGCAATGTGCTCCCACCAGCCGTGATCTGCCTGCATTGCACAGAGCAGCACAGGGAACCAGTGATGACATCACAGGAACTAAAATAAGTAATGAAAACGGAAAGATTTTGTTTAAATATCTCATATATCTCATTAGCATGTTGATGAGGGGGGAGGGGAGGCAGAACATAAGCAGATGAAACGTCAGAACCCCCCCCAAAAAAAACACAACCCCAGCATTTTTTTCTGACCGGACCAGAAAGCAGGCATTGATGCGCCTTGAGTTCCCATGCGGCCGGAGGGCGTGGCTACGTTGCCATTAAGTTCCCCTCCCGCCCCAAAACAAAGTGAGCCGGCCAGAATGCGATCCAGTGCGTTCCGGCCAGAATCGGCTGGTGTGTACTAGCCCTTAAATGGGACACTCCGGCTGGAAAGGGAGCAGCAGGCACACTTGCTGCATTATAGAGACGGCCCCATCCGGGGGCACCCAAAAGTTCAGTCTAAAGGCTGAAGGGAGGCACTGCGGAGGTTCCGAGTTCACAAGACTGGCTGGACAGAATTACAAATCTGCTCATATACCAGTACAGAAATATTTTTTGCCATGTGTCTGGAGTTCAGCTTTACCTTTGAGAAGTCATTGCCCCATTTCCCCACTTCTCTGGCCTTTCAATGGCCGCTTTATCACTACATGGCAAACGGTCAGGGAAAGGCATTTTGCTGGGACTTGTAGTTCCCGAGGCGCTTGGATTTATAATGAATTACATAAGTGTACTGGCTGGTCATAGAAAGCTTATGTGAACGTGCCTCAGCGAGTCCCTGCGCAGCGCCCCAGTTTTCGGCCCGAGCATCAATTCATTATCGCCCGGCTGACAGCGGCAGCATCAAGGCTGCGGATTAGGAACGCCGCGAGGAAATCTACCCTAATGGCCCCGGCTGACAGCTGAAATATTCAGATAATCTGCTTCTATTTCCGGCCCTCATTTGCATATCGCCAGGAAAGCCCTCCGTCATCCTGCCGGAAGAATCCCTGCAAGAGCAGCTGCTCTGCGCCCTCCGGGCGGACGCACGCCATGCCGCCCGCGTAGATGAAAAGGTTCTCAGCTGCCGGACAATCCGAGCAAAAAGGCTTACAGCTCTCAAAAGGGTTAAACCCTACACAAAAAACATTCACCAACAAACTCCCTATAAAGCCCTCGTGTAATCCCAGGTCATGGCACATCTACAAGGGTAGGCAACCCTCGGCACTCCGGATGTGGTGCAACTACAAGTCCCATAAGACCCCGCAAGACTCCGACAGCCGCAGGCATGAGAACAGAAGCCTGATGGATTTGTAGTTTCACCACAGCTGGAGGTTGCCTACTCCTGCTCTAGTAGTAGTCACATTCAACTAGATTGGTTCCGTAACGTTGAAGACTTTTCACTCCTCCTCAAGCCACTTCCATTTCTCCACATCATGGATGGGCAACTCCGGACCTCTAGCTGTCACGGTCTTGCAATGCCTCATGGGATTTGTAGTTCCACAACAGCTGGAGGGTCAGAGTTGCCCACCCCTGACCTACACTTACTATCTTTCTCCACATGGTCCATCGTCTTTCTCGTCTGACTGCAGCCAAAGCTGCTTTAGGGCCTTAGCTTAAAGCGGAACTCATTCTGTAGCCGAGCAGTAGAGAGTGAGGTCGCCGTTTCCTGAGCTCTCATACTTCCAGAGTCCAGGGACTAGATTTGCTCTTCTACCCCCAGGAGTGATGATGGATCCTGGGGAAAACACTGACGAGGGTCCCCTGGAGAGGTCTGAGCCTAGGCCGCAAGCTGCAGCCATGGATGGACCTAGGGTTACCACCTGTCCAGGATTCACCCAAACAGTCCGGGTGTTGAATGCTGTGTCCGGGTTTCATGGCAGCAGAAACCCGGACACAAGATGTCAGGCAGACAGACAGAACTAAGATGGGGGCTACTGGCCCCCCACTGAAAATAGTCTTGACTGTGATATTTACATATGAAATGGGCGGCGCTATTTACATAGGAATAGGCCACGACTCAATCTCCCCCAAAAAAATTTCAGCGTGCCGCTAGAGTTGTCGGGTTTCGCTTGAAGAAAAGGTGGCAACCCTAGCTGGACCTGGTCCAAGGAGAGGGGAGCCTCTCTCAGGCTTTGGGCGAAGGGTGAACAATATGCTCCCGAGAATTGCCCAGGGAGGAAGAAAAAAACTTGGAAACATAAGATTGGAGTACAAGAGGAAGTGACGGTATGACAAGGTCTGGAGCAATAAGAAGCAAGCTCTAAAGCCTGAACTGAACGACCTGGAACAGGCCTTGAAAAGACAGAGCGAGCTGGTGAACTCCTTGAAGGAAAACAGCAAAGCCTTCAAAGAAAAATGTGAAAATGAGAAGAGTTTCCGCAGGATGAAGAAGGACACCAGAATGCATATGGACATTGAGGATCCAGAGTTGCCAGAGACGACGGTGAGCGGAGAGTCGGTCCCAGAGAAAGTGACCGGCAGCCCAGTATCTCCTAGGAGCGCTGAGACCCCAGCATTGGAGGTCTCTGTCCTCCTCCCTCCACAGCAGCCATGTGTATCATTACAGCAGGAGGAAGAGGAGGGTGCTAGCGTGCTGGAGTTCATCACCGAGATGGAATCTCCATTATGCAGGAGAAACTTTCGGTTTTCTACAGACTCTTGAGATGAAGATGGCAAGGTGGATACTGTCTCTCGTCCTGCAAGAGAAAGGACTGTAGAACGAGCGCGAGATGTTTCTAATACCAGGTCATATGCTGGGGCTGTTCTAGGACTGACAAGAACTGGTTATGCTGCAGCTTTATGGAAGCACTCTGCAGCAAACATCTCCTCTTCTATCTCATTTAAACATAGAAATGTTTTACAATTGAGGTGGGGGTGTTCCTCCTTACAGAAGGATGGTGGTTGATAGAATTCTGGCCATGGGATTGAAGCCTGGAGATATCTTTGCTCTGATCAGCCCGGAAGGTTCTTATGAATACGATTTGTCTTTTGTTTATCTGGAGTCCTTAGATTTGTTTTGGGAGAGATATGAACAGGTGTGTAGGGACCTACCGGACTGGAAGGGGCTTATTCCCAAGCTGGACTCAAGTCAGCCATTGGTAAAAAATGGTGACTATTCTGGTGAGGAATGATTCTATACCTCCGGGAGACATCGTTTGGCTAAAAAAA
Source organism: Nanorana parkeri (assembly GCF_000935625.1). Taxonomy (NCBI): domain Eukaryota; kingdom Metazoa; phylum Chordata; class Amphibia; order Anura; family Dicroglossidae; genus Nanorana; species Nanorana parkeri. The sequence continues at coordinate 31,221 of NW_017309375.1, forward strand.
AATATGGAGACCCTTTAAGCCCCTTGAATAGTAGATGATCGAGGAATCTGGACAGGAGGTTTGTCAGTGCAGATGAAACCGAAGGTAAAAATCGATAATGTTGTGCAGCACCTGCCTTCCTCTGCGTTTATAGGAAGACAGGTTGACCATTTTTTACCCTGGCCAGCCCAAGCTAGGTAACAAGTGTGGGGCGAAGGGGCATTTGGTGTCCTCCTGTCCAATGAAGAAGTGTTCTCTATGTCAGGGGCTGTGGCATTTGGCTAAAGACCAAATATTATTCAATGTAATTTATGCAATGCAGTGGGGCACCCGTATAACCAATGCCCTGAAGCTGTGCACAATCAGCCTGAATTAATGAGGGAATTCTTTTGTATGGACATGGCGGACGTTAGAGATCCAGCAGTTGTACTTGGGGTGCCCGGCAACTGTAAGAGGTCCCTACTGAATCTGTGTTTGTGCGTTTACCCAATGTGTCCGAGTCTCTCCAGGCTGTGTCCGGTCCCTCTGTCTGTTTCTTCCAAGATTGCAGAGGCTTCAAGGGACACTGAATCCTATGTAAACGGCGTACTAACAGTCCCCCCTCCTCAGCACCGCAGAGGTCATGTTAGGGGCCGCGAGGGGTAGGGTGGATGGTGGAGAAGTTGTAGTTGAGGCTGAGAAAAAGGGGGAGGTAGGTGGGTGGTGGATTGGAATCTTCTGGTTTGTCCAAGGATGATATGGAGTGGTTGGAAGAGAAAATGAGGAAAGGCAAAAGGAAAAAAAAAAAGGGGTTCAGTTACCTCAAGTCCTGAGGTTTTGCCTTTGGCAAATAGGTTTGGGGGTCCTGTCAGATGATTACGATGAATGGGACTCGTTAAGTACAGCGTCTTCTATGGAGGACGAGTCTCAGGGTGCACTGAAGCGCACTGGTTCTCCAGGAAGAGAGAGTAGTCAGGCTAAAAAACGGCTGCCTCAATTACCCTAATGGCAGTTCCCACTCAGTTACAAGTGGCAACCATTAATGTTGCCAGCTCGTCACATGGCCTTATTTTTGCTCAGCGAGTTCGATGCTGACATTTTGTTTTTGCAAGAGACCCATCTGAGTAGTGTGGCCGATAGGAATCTGGCAAAGAAGGAGTGGAGATGTGGTCCCTCCTTTTGGTCTCTTGCGACCGAGTCTTACAGCGGGGTTGCGGTCCTTTTTTCTATGGTAACGTGCCGACGGGTAATTGAGGTAGAGATTGGGAGATGCATGGTCTTGGACGTCTCTGTGAGGGGGCAGAACCTGCGCCTGATTAACATCTATGGTCCCCAGACGAAATGGGACAGGAAATGCCTCTTTACAAAGATTAAGCCTTTTCTTTTTACCGCCCAGCAGGTTGTCTTTGGAGGTGATTTCAACACCATTACTAGGTCTAAGGACAGGGAGGTTTCAGAGATAAGCTGGGCTATGACATCCTTTTTCTCAGTGCGATAGTTAGGGAAGCAGGTCTGGTAGATGCGCACATTAAGTAGGATAGAGAGGGGTTTTTTAAAAGGGAGACACTGCTTTTTCGGCACCTGTGTGTCGGGCGGTGGTGTTTTCCGATCACTGTATTCCATCTGTGACTCTGAATGCCTCAGACATGCCACCTAGGGGGAGGGTTATCTGGAGATTGAATCCGGCCCTCCTGGACGACGAGAGAGTAAGATAATCCTTTGAGGATTTTTTTCAGGCACAGGTAACTATCCTAGACTTCTGCAGCACTAAGTCAGAATGGTGGGAGCTTATAAAACAGCGGACTGTCGGGCTTTTCAAGGCCATAGGAAGAAAGAAGCAGCAAGTATATCACCAACCAGCGTTTGCGGAGGAAACTTGACCGCCTTTTTTTGAATGGAGGAGATTCTGGGGCGATCTCTGAGGTGAAACTCCTCCTTAGGAGACATCAATATGACCGGCACGCCTCTTTGGTTCAGGAGAGGGACTACGGGAAATACCATTCGCCCGACCCTTCTTAGAACTGCAAACAGAGCATAGCAGTTAAGACGGTCAATGGCCTGAAGGACAGTGCGGGATCTCTGACGAAGTCTAGGTCAGGGATCCTGGAGGTCGTAAGGTCATACTATGCCGATCTCCTGGGAGGAAGGAGCCTGGATCGGGCAAGGATGCTGAGGTTTTTTTTTCAACTCTACACCAGGTCTGTTTCTTTGATTAATTTGACAGATGACATCACTGCAGATGAGGTGATCCAGGCTATTGATAAATTGGCCATCAAGAAAACGCCGGGGCTAGATGGTTTGGCAGCCGAGTTTTATAAATGTTTTAAGACGATCCTGGCTCCCTACCTTGCGGAGGTTTTTAATGGCTGTTTGCATGAGGGTTCTCTCCCTCAATGAGGCAATCTGCAGTGATTCTTCTGTCAAAGGGTAAAGATCCTTAGATGATTGGGAACTGGCGCCCCATTAGCCTTCTTAATGACGATAGATAATTACTGGCAAAGATTTTATTCTAGCGATTATCACCAGTGGCAGGCGGTTTGTTGTCCCACCACCAGCATTGCTCAGTCCAGGGTAGAAGCACTTTCTCAGCGGTGTTAGCTGTCCGGGAGGCCTTGGAGCGCTGTAGGGCTGCTGGTTGGGGTAAATTTCTGCTGACATTGGATCAGGCGATGGCCTTTGATAGGGCTAATCATGAGTACCTATGGTTCCTTCTTGGCAAATATGGCCTGGAGGGGGGTTTCAATGACTGGCTCAAGATTTTGCACAAAAGGAGCTGAAAGCTTTCCTCTGGTTAATGGGTGGGTCGGACGGCCCTTTGTGGTCGGCTGGGGTGTGCGTCAGTGGTGTCGTTTGAGTCCTCCGTTATATGCGTTTGCAGTGGACCCCTTTATTAGAAGGCTAGAGAGAGTGGACCATTGTGTGGCGTACCTTTGGGCATCACTGGTGAGCCTCCTTTGAAGGTTGTGGCCTATGCTGATGAAATTTCTGTTTTTATCTCTGGGACTGGGGAGGCGCAGGGGGTGGTTTCCGTGATCGAACAGTATACAGAGGCATCAGGTTCAAAAGGTGAACCAGGACAAGTGTGAAGCTTCCTGGATGGGCGTGGAAGGTGAGAGCTTTGTTCTCCTGGATGACTTTCTGGTGACCCGACAAAAAATTAGATAGGCAGAGGCAGCTGTCACTCACGCAGCTGGGCGGATCCCGTCATCTAAGTCGGGATCCGCTCCGGCGTCTCAGTCGCGGTATACTGAGCTTAGGGTAACGGGAGGACGCTAGTTTGTGTCCTCCCGTTACCATAAGGAGAACTATGGGGAAAAACACTGACCCCAAAGTTCTCCCAAAGTTCTCCTTTAATATAGAGGTGTACAAGAGGGTGGGCTCTGAGTGTACCCTTCCTCCCCCATATGAGTTATGCAGAGAGGTGTACGGAGCATTCCAGACTCGCAGGGATTATGATTTGGAAACACTTTTTCTAGTAGTCCGTTATTTCACGTGGGGTGCACGGTGTCAGGTATCCTTACGGAGTAAAATCCTCCCTGTCCAGGTGGTGGTGCAGGACATTCTGGGTGAGGTCGGGAAGATTCGGGGTCCTGAGAAAGGCAGGTGGCAGCAGCAGGGGGCCTGGATAAAGGCGTGCAGGAATATCAGGACTCTGTAGCTGCTGCCTGTTGATCTCGGGGTGTGCGGCTTTTCTGTCCTTTATTCACTAGGGTTTATGCTGTGCGCATTGATATTTTTTGTTTGAACCAAGTATCATGTTATTGCCCTTTGTTTTTGTATAGTAGTATCCAGTTCTTTTGTAAATATGTATCATTTATTTATTATTGTATATATGTTTTTGTTTGTAAGAATTTTTCAATAAACAAAATTAACCCCTCATAATGGGCACAGCAGGTGTACAGACCCGGGAACACAGCACGGGAATGGTGGGAGCCCCTCGTAATGGGTACAACTGGTGTAATCACAGAGTTCAGTTTTGCTGAATTTCACTACAGAACGTTTCCTTGCTCTCTGCGAATTGCTCCACCCAATAAAAGCCATGCTTGATAGTCCCATGAGAATGGCCTCACCCAAGAGGACGCTTTGTTATAAACTCGCCGCATCAACCTTACGTAACAATTTCCACGCTCTTGAAATAGCAGGTGACCTCATACACTGAGTACAGCTGAGAGATCCGCAGGGGGGAGATGGGAAAATAAACTTCAACCAACTGAGAATACGGACGAGAGTAAGCAATTTCAGTCCCGGAGAAGAGCCGGTACAACTGTGCAATACTGAAGGGAAGGACGGAGTTTAGGTAGAAAAAAAAAAGCTTTACTAAAAGTCTAAAAGTGCAAAAGTGGGATAAACATTTACACAAGGATGCAATTCACATTCCTCTACTTCATAGAAGATCAAGACTAGGAACTCAAGCACTTGATATCATGTCACAAGATGGGATGACCAGCCAAGCTGAGGCAAGCCAAAAATTCCTTCACCAAAAAAACACTCTGATGTCAGGAATTCTCACAAGAAGTAGTTTACATTTCTTTGCGTCCATCAAAAAACAAAGGACTGTGCTCCAAATTCAAGGACAGGGAACATCTTTACACACATGGTCCTCTTCTACCCCCCAGGCTCTGCTTTGAGTAACAGAGTGAAGGTCTCTGATCCTGCAGCAGGTCACATGTACCCACTCGGAAGTCACGTTGTCTTTACTCTGCATCGATTGCCAAGTTATAACCAATTTTAGACAAGAGGCCGCATATAGTTATTGATCCGCTTTGGTTGGCGGCGGTGAACTTTGTGGCCTTCGCAGGCAGGGCAATAAGAACGACAAAAGGAATTTTCTGCCGAGGTGACAAATGTCAACTCATTAAAAGGAAGATAAGATGCCGTAAAAGTCCTTCTTATCTCACAAATAAAAAAAACGTGCGGCTCGGGAAGACGGCAGAACGTGAAATCGATATTCTGCGCAGAGTTTTTCCTCGCTTTTAAGTCAAAGACAAAAGTTTTTGCTTTCTAGGATCTAGTTAGAGCTGAAGTGTCAAGAGCGGAGGTGTTCAACTTATGTTAGGAGCTTCAAGTGGCATCCCTGACTCTACACCAGGGGTCCCAAAGTACCAGCCCATGGGCCATTTACGGGCAGTGGACCAGTTACTTCTGGCCCGCAGGCAGGGCTGTCTCTCCCCTGGCGTGTCTCTCTCCCTCTCTCGTGGCCCCCATGGAAGTAGAAAACATGCCCAGCGGCCCCCAGGACATTTAAGTTTGAGACCCCTGCTCTATTCCTAAATGCACAGAATATTACTGGATATTGAGTTATTATAGGTATATTAAGCATCAGAGAGCGTTGATCCAGGGAATATCCGATTGCCTTATGGGATCAGGAAGGAATTTTTTCCCCTGTTGGAGCAAATTGAACCGTGCTTTATAGGGTTTTTTTTTTTTGCCTTTTTCTGGATCAACATTGGGTAATTGTGGGCATAGTGTTCTGTTTAGGCTTTTCTTCTTTTTTTCTCTCTCTATAGGTTGGACTCGATGGACTTGTGTCTTTTTTCAACCTGAGTAACTATAATAACCAATGTATGTAACTATGTAACAGCATATGAAAGCGCCACAGGTTTATACCAAGTCCAGTAACAGATAATTGAGGTCACAAGAAATGCTCAACCCCGAGGTGGCGGAGAAAAAACATCCTCCTAGAACACTAGCAAAAAAAACTAAAGAATTCTGGGAGTGTTTATCTTGTGCTGGCCTAGAGTTTTTTTGCCAGTGCCCCATCCTCCTATAGGTGGCAATATAACATGAATGTTTAAAAAGCGTATCTCTGGTCAAAAATGAAAACTAAATCTATATTGGATTTCTATAAGTTCCATCCAACCCCTAACCATATCCATCTAGAAGTTTGTAAACTTATTGAAGATGCCCATAGGATATAGATACAGTATATGCAAAAACATGCGAGGGTTTAATTATCCTTTAAGGAGAGGTCAAGATACAACAACAAGACAACAAGATAAAACCACAGTTGATCGTTATATGAAGTTGTATTTCCGTTTGTGAATGAAGTACATCTAGGAGAAAATCATCAGCATCTTAATAACGAAACTGCATTTACTATTTGCTGGGTCACCGTTAACAGATTCCCCCCTCACTTCCTGTTCCTCGGTGATGATGCCACTCTAACTGTACTCCTTTTTTTCCTACATCGAAGGTACCTGCCGCACGTTTCGGTTCGGAGCTATTTATAGGAAGCTGGCGCTGATCTCTAGTTTTTGGCACACATTCAGCCCAGATATAGAACCTTTTATCCAGCTCCAGGCTGCACACAGCAGATTTCAGCTCGTTAGCGCTCATCCCTTCATAGACAGACATACGGAATGTTGCTTTTTATTAATGCCCGACCACTTTGAGCATATTGCAAAATAACAGTAAAAGGGGGGGGAAATATGGATCGCTTCCTCCTGGCACCGGAGGAAGCGATCTGCTGCTTATTCAGGGTCAGTAGTAGGAATCCTTTTTTTTTGGTCAATGCTGAAGCCTGATGAAGGGACCCTGCGAGGTCCCGAAAGCTCTTGTATCCATTCGGTCAATTTGTTCAATAAAATGAGCATTTGGTGATTCCAAAAGAATCTTCGGTGTGCTGGTGACATGTTTCACATTTATCTGCTGCTTATTCAGCCACCAGGATTGCTTCCATTGTACAGTCGGCTTTACATAGGTAAACAGACCCCCAGCAGCTATAGTTTACAGGGGCCCGCTGCCAGGGACGTATGACATAACCCTTTTGCTGCAAAGGGTTAATGGTACAGACAGCCTGCATCATACAAGTGTCACTTTAAGTCAACCTTTGCATGAACAAAAGCACAGGAACACTTCAAGAACCTCCATTCCGCCCCAAATACAAATCGCACTTAAAAGGAAGAACATAAAACACAGAGAACGTCTTGTCGATATTCTCAGAAACACGGACACACAATAATCCCCTCTTGAACAAAGTTCTAAATCGCCTTCCCCGCAGGCAGGAGATCATTAATCCGGACAGTAAACCCGAAGGCCTCTTTTATAGTTTTAATGAAAATTTCACCCCCCGCAGCAGAAGAGCCTTCAATGGCCCGCAAACATGGCAGCCCCGCCATTGACGGGACACGGACAATGGATCCCTCTATATTATAGTCATTGCTCTCTGATGATAATAACGGTTATTATTATCACCGTTATTATGTTCAGCAAATTGGATTCTCTCCTGCACACCTAGTGCTGAGCGTTAAGGACTTCCACAGAAAAGCTCTCTGCAGGAAATGATTCATCAAACATCAACACAGCCACTAATGTAAAACACAACGGATCTCAGCCGCCACATCAAAAATAGGACTACAGGTGCGCATTTTACCTATGCGTGATACGGGACAATAATGTAACGAGGCGAATGGTTTCCCGGCGGGTTGTAGAGATACACAATGAGAATCTTTATATAAAGCTCCGTGGGGAGCCGTGCATGGAAGAACCAAGAACAGTCACCAAATAACTTCAATACATGAAGGGTCTTCTATAACCAGGCATGACATCGTGACTAGGACTAGTCATGTATGGAAGAGCCTAAAAGTTGGCCACGCACACGTCACAATCTCATTGTACAAACTCCTTTAAGACCTGCAATGATAACTTTGGACTTGTGTCTATAACATCAGACTCTTCTGAGATCATTCATAATGTGTGGCCAAGTGCCTCTCAGTGGTCAGAATGCTATGAACGATATATACACCGATCAGCCATAACAGTCTTACCACTGAGAGGTGAAGTGAATAACACTGATTATCATTACAATGACCCCTAGAAGTGGGGTGGGAATATACTACAATGGCACCTAGAAGTGGGGTGGGAATATATTACAATGGCACCTAGAAGTGGGGTGGGAATATACTACAATGGCACCTAGAAGTGGGGTGGGAATATACTACAATGGCACCTAGAAGTGGGGTGGGAATATACTACAATGG
>NW_017309375.1:40639-50328 GCF_000935625.1 Nanorana parkeri
CCTAGAAGTGGGGTGGGAATATACTACAATGGCACCTAGAAGTGGGGTGGGAATATACTACAATGGCACCTAGAAGTGGGGTGGGAATATACTACAATGGCACCTAGAAGTGGGGTGGGAATATATTACAATGGAACCTAGAAGTGGGGTGGGATATCTCACAATGGCACCTCGAAGTGGGGTGGGAATATACTACAATGGCACCTAGAAGTGGGGTGGGAATATATTACAATGGCACCTAGAAGTGGGGTGGGATAATACTCCAATGGAACCTAGAAGTGGGTGGGAAATCTTACAAAGGGAACCGGAAATGGGGGGGGGAATAGAACCTAGAAGTGGGGTGGGATATCTCACAATGGCACCTCGAAGTGGGGTGGGAATATACTACAATGGCACCTAGAAGTGGGGTGGGAATATATTACAATGGCACCTAGAAGTGGGGTGGGATATCTCACAATGGCACCTGGAAGTGGGGTGGGATATCTTACAATGGCACCTGGAAGTGGGGGGGGGATATATTAGGCAGCAGGTGAGCATTTTTTCACTGAAATTGACGTGTTGGAAGCAGAAAAAATAAAAATAAAAAGACAGTGACTTTGACAAGAGCCAAAATTGTGATGTCAAGACAACTGGGTCAGAGCAACTCCAAAACTGCAGCTCTTGTGGGATGTTCCCGGTCTGCAGTGGTCAGAACCGACCAAAAGTGATCCAAGGAAGGATAACAGGCTCCAGGGTCATGGGTGGCCAAGGCTCATTGATGGACGTGGGGAGGGAAGTCTGGCTCGTGTTGTCTGATCCAATAGAAGAGCTGCTGGAGCTCAAATTGCTGAATAAGTGAATGCTGGTTCTGATAGAAATGTGTGTGAACACACAGAGCATCGCAGGTTGTTGCATATGGGGCCGTGAAGCCATAGGATGCACTATGGGAAGAAGACAAGCCGGTGGAGGCAGTGTGATGCTTTGGACAATGTTCTGCTGGGAAACCTCGGGTCCTGCCATTCGTGTGGATGTTACTTTGACACGTACCACCGACCTAAACATTGTTGCTGACCAAGTACACCCATTCATGGAAACGGTATTCCCTGATGGCAGTGGCCTCTTTCAGCAGGATAAAAGCACCCTGCCACACTGCAAAAATGTTTCAAGAATGGTTTGAGGAACACAACAACGAGCTTGAGGTGTTGACTTGGCATCCAAATCTCAATCCAATCGATCTGTGAGGTGTGCTGGAAAAACAAGTCCGATCCATGGAGGCCGCACCTCACACCTTACAGGATTAAAGGATCTGATACTGACAGCTTGGTGCCAAAGACCACAGCACACCTTCAGAGGTCTAGTGCAGTCCATGCCTTGACGGGTCAGGAAAAGGGGGGACCTACTCAATATTAGGCGGGTACTTATAATGTTGTGGCTGATCTCTCTCTCTCATATACTGCGTGTATATGTATACATTGTATTGGTACTGATGCCGAATATTTGGGCAGGTACTCTTACTCGCCCAAATGCTCCGATGCCTAGCCCGATACCCGAGCCTCCGGATCAGGAAGCCGGGCAGCGAGTCATTGCACGCTGCCCGGCTTTCTAATTGGCTCCCTCGTCACCTGGTCCCGGCCAATCAGGAAACCGGGCGGCTTCCTGATTTGCCAGCTTTTCCACCAACCAAGAAGGTGGGCAACGAGTCATTACACGGCGCCAGTCTTCCCGATTGGCCAGAAAGCAGGCTCCATGCTCCCTCATCACCTAGTGACAAGGGAGCATGGAGACGGCTTCCCTGCTAATGGGGAAGCCGGGTGGTGAGTCTTTACACGTTGCCTGGCTTCTTTAATGGGACTTCCGGTATCGGTATTTAGTATCGGCGGTGAACTGAAAAAAAAAAAAAAATATTGGTACACGCACTCGATACCATAAAACTGGTATCAGTGCATCTTTACTTGATGGATAGAAGGGGTCCATAAGAGCTTGCTCACGCTATGTTCAGTGACCTGCATTTTTCTGCACAAGAACATCACAGGTCACCGCCATGACACACACAAAACAATAATTTTCTATGTGCCTTGTACACACTTCAGTGCTGACTTGCATTGTGTTGTAATACGTTGACGTTCTGCATTTATTCGCAGTGCTCCGAAGCTCATCTGAAGTTCACCATCTGTCACCGCAATGTAACTGTGGAGCATTGAATTTAATGAAGTGTCGTTTTGTGACACCTCAATGAATTGTAAAAAAATGTTAACAGTGGGATGAACTATAAAAGCGCCTACGAACGCTCGCCTGCCACCCAGACAGCATCACACACAGGAAAACATTGTAGTCAAGTGTGAAGGAGCACCTATAGTGAATGACATTGATTTAGACAGGTAAAACGCACACAAATCCTTTCCTCGGCTATAAGAAGATCACACACAATCTCAGGTAACATGCACACAGTTGTCCTGCACAGTGTGAACAGGCCCCGATCGGTTGCCGATAGCGATCAGCTACGTCCATGTCCCCTCCGACCTAGTGACAGCCGTGTACACACTTCCCCCTCACTTGTCACCATGTCCAGCCTCAGACGCAGGCCCCGTGCAGCCCGGCAGAGAGGACTCTGGGAGGAGAAGCGCTGTAAGCAGATAGAAGGCCGGGAGGTTCTAGGATGGCGGCTCAGAGCTCCCGGAGATAAGAGGATTAAACGTCTTTAAATGGAAAGAAAATACACAAACGCTGCTTTTTACTCGTTTCCGCACAATTCTCCAGGGATTATTACTGCTTCACCGCGATAAACCATTCACACACAAACAGCGGGCGCTTCATTCAGTAAACAGTGCAAAGAGCAAAGACCTGATAGCGGTAACCCCCGGCAACCAAGCGGAATTCACTTTACCGGGGACGGAGTAACACAAGTTGGATCCTGATTGGTGCTTGGCTACTTGAAAATGTTTCACTAAATAAGCCCAAATGTAAGAAAAACTAAAATTCAGCAGATCAGGTCACGTGGCTTTACAGGCCAAGTCCATGTTTTTGTATCTTGTTTCAGGATACACGTTTGGGTGTTCACATGTAATATAGACACATTCGTCATCCCCAAAACCCACACCCCCCTCTCCCTTCCTTACTGGAATTGGAAACCATGGGGATTCTGTTTCCTTGTTTATTTAGTGTGACTGTACCCACACACCCGCATCATCTAGGTCCAGGCTCCAATAACAGCAAATGCTACGAGTCGCATCTGAAACTGCAGCAGAGGGACTCATATGAGAGCGCTGTGAGCAGCAGGGCGGTGAATTGTAGTCCTGCCGTACTTCCTCCAGCCCTGATCACAGGTGACATGCTCTGCAGGTAAAAGCACTCGAAGGATAGCCATACACTTCATTTCACTCCATTCCTCAACTCCTTAGCTTTGTGAACTGAACCTTCTTGTGTTATCAGAACGAGGCAATCAACAGGATGGCAACTCTGAGACCTCAGGCATCCTCCAACAAACCTAAAGCTCATCCTTCAGATGAATCTAAAATAGGGCACTAAATTCCCAGAAAAAGCCAACACATGGTATGCACACAGGTACAATAATAACCAGCGTACCCTCACTTCAAAAGGTACTACCGGTGCAATGACCAGCCTAGCTTCACTTCCCTGAGGTACCAGAATGACCAGCCTAGCTTTACTGCCCTGAGGTACCACGAAGACCAGCCTAGCTTCACCTACCTGAGGTACCAGGAAGACCAGCCTAGCCGTACTGCCCTGAGGTACTACAATGACCAGCCTAGCTTTACTGCCCTGAGGTGCCACAATGTCCAGCCTAGCTTTACTGCCCTGAGGTACCACGAAGACCAGCCTAGCTTCACTTCCCTGAGGTACCAGGAAGACCAGCCTAGCTTCACTTCCCTGAGGTACCAGGAAGACAAGCCTAGCCTTACTGCCCTGATGTACTACAATGACCAGCCTAGCTTTACTGCCCTGAGGTGCCACAATGACCAGCCTAGCTTCACTTCCCTGAGGTACCAGGAAGACAAGCCTAGCCTTACTGCCCTGATGTACTACAATGACCAGCCTAGCTTTACTGCCCTGAGGTGCCACGAAGACCAGCCTACCTTTACTGCCCTGAGGTGCCACAATGACCAGCCTAGCTTCACTGCCCTGAGGTGCCACAATGTCCAGCCTAGCATTACTGCCCTGAGGTACTACAATGACCAGCCTAGCTTTACTGCCCTGAGGTGCCACAATGTCCAGCCTAGCATTACTGCCCTGAGGTACTACAATGACCAGCCTAGCTTTACTGCCCTGAGGTGCCACAATGTCCAGCCTAGCATTACTGCCCTGAGGTACTACAATGACCAGCCTAGCTTTACTGCCCTGAGGTGCCACAATGTCCAGCCTAGCATTACTGCCCTGAGGTACTACAATGACCAGCCTAGCTTTACTGCCCCAGGCCCCATTCACCCCAGGGTGGCTGCGGATCAGCGTGGTTTTTGCACTGATTTAAAAAGGCTGTTTTAGGAGTTTAAAATTGCGTTTCAACGCTGAAACGCAAATTTAAAACCGTCCAAAATTGCGCTGAACAATGCGGTTCCATTGAAAGTAGTATGGAAACCGCACTGATCAGCACAGCAAAAAAAGTCAGGGAGCAATTCGGGAGGGGGAGCAGTTCGGATCGAATCGCGGTCTCATGAACGGTTCCCATAGCAATGTATGGGATTGTTCATGGCGGTCAAACCGCCCTGGTGTGAACGGTGGTGTGGCCTCAAGTACCATATTAAGCAGCGTAGCTTTATTGCCTACGGGTGCCATATTGACCAGCCTGCCATTACTGCCCTCAGATACCACAATGACCAGCCTACCGTTACTGCCCTCAGATACCACAATGACCAGCCTACCATTACTGCCCTCAGATACCACAATGACCAGCCTACCTTTACTGTCCCCCTCTGCTGCTCAGATTCACGGTTGAGAACTTCTGCTTATGCAAATATCCAACATTAAAAAAATTAAATTTAAACAATTTAAAGCCCGGGCACAGCGTGAAGAAAGTCAGCCTCCCAACATCTTGTCCTTCTCCTCGCCTACAATTACAGTGCAGACTGCAGAAAGGCTGAATGTAAATAAAGCAGCCTGGGCCTGTGAGGACAGCGCTCAAAGTAAGGGAAAGGAAAAGGCCGAAGTAATAGGTTATTTCTGCAATGTCCCTCAGGATCCTCCGATTTATTGAAAGCGCTAATGTGCTTTAGGAGTACAGTTACCTTCTAAAATCAAGTGCGCAAGTACTTGCCGAAGAAATTGTCATCTGCAAAAAAAAATGCCCTTGCTTTTTAAAGTCCATCAGATGTTTGGCAACCTTAACGAATAATGTCCATTCCACCCACCAACCGTACGGCCACTTCACCATCATTTGTGTCTACATGCAAAAAAATAAAATAAACAATTGCAACACAACCTCTGATATAGCACAACATTGAAAATATTGTCCAGATCTACAGAGGGACAAGAATTGGAGGTGCATATTTCAGATGATGAGCACACGCTGCAAACTGGCAATAGGGAAAGCAAATAGAATTCTGGGGTGCATCACTAAAGGGATCTCCAGCAGGAGGAAGGAGGTCCTGATTCCTCTATATAGATCTTTATTATCACTAGAGGGATCCCCAGCAGGGGGAAGGAGGTCCTGATTCCTCTATATAGATCTTTATTATCACTAGAGGGATCCCCAGCAGGGGGAAGGAGGTCCTGATTCCTCTATATAGATCTTTATTATCACTAGAGGGATCCCCAGCAGGGGGAAGGAGGTCCTGATCCCTCTATATAGATCATTAGTTATCTGTAGAGAGTTGACCAGCAGGAGGTCCCGATTATTACTAAACAAACGAACTCCAGAGACAACCAACAAAGTCTGAGGGTTAAAATTGGAGAGACAGTCTGAAAGAAAGATGGGTAAAGGGCAGGGGACATGACTGAAACCTCTAAAATACACAAAGGGTGTGAATAAGGTTCAGGGGGCGGTATTCTCAGTATGAAGTGTAGATCAAGAACTCAGGGACAGGACCTCAAACTTGCAGGAGAAAAAAAAAGTTCAAAACTTTTTGGAGGAACCCTTCTCAGCTGGCATCCCTCAATCAGCTGAACAAAAGGAGCCCGCCGGAAAATCTTCATATGATCAGAGCCGGCAGCCAATTTTCCTGCAGCTGCTGTCAGAATACAATGCAGACAGCGGTTTCCTCGATGGACACACTCAGTGTTGATGGAGGAATCTGCTCTATTCTCCATGTTCAGCCCGTGGGTTGAACGAGAAAAATGGATCAGAGTATGGCCAGCCTTAGATAGTATTTTACAGAAAGAGTAGTTGATGCTTGGAGTAGACCTGCAGAGGTAGGGAGTCCGTCAACAATACATGCATTTTCAAATTTTTGGGACAAGGCGATCTATACTCTATATAGCCAAAAAGGTTACACAAAAAAGGGGGCAGACTTGATGGACCACTTGGACTTTCTGCCTCAACTCTTCGACGTTCCTATGATTCCACCTTGGTAGTCTACAGGTCAAAGATCTAGATCCTCCTGGAAAACCCCTCACCCCGCAGACCCTCCCGGGAAACCTCACCCGGAGACCCTCCCGGGAAACCTCACCCAGAGACCCTCCCGGGAAACCTCACCCAGAGACCCTCCCGGGAAACCTCACCCAGAGACCCTCCCGGGAAACCTCACCCAGAGACCCTCCCGGGAAGCCTCACCCGGAGACCCTCCCGGAAAGCCTCACCCGGAGACCCTCCCGGAAAGCCTCACCCGGAGACCCTCCCGGAAAGCCTCACCCGGAGACCCTCCCGGAAAAACCTCACCCGGAGACCCTCCCGGAAAGCCTCACCCGGAGACCCTCCCGGAAAAGCCTCACCCGGAGACCCTCCCGGAAAGCCTCACCCGGAGACCCTCCCGGAAAGCCTCACCCGGAGACCCTCCCGGAAAAACCTCACCCGGAGACCCTCCCGGAAAGCCTCACCCGGAGACCCTCCCGGAAAGCCTCACCCGGAGACCCTCCCGGAAAAGCCCCTCTGATATGAAATCACAATCAGCCCCCTAACAGCACTGGGCGGCCTTCCCCTTTAATGGTGTACCTGTCACCACAGGATACCTTTTATCGGCTTTCCTTACGGCTCAGGAGGGAGCCGCTTCGTTCCAGGGCGGCTATTTCTGGAAACAAGAAGTTAACGACTCTACGAGGAGTCCAATAACCAGAGGACTGAGCCACCTCCTCTTCCCCGCCGCACGTAATGTCCAATTAGAGGAGCCCAGCTGACAGCTCTCAATATGCAAATGAAGCTTCTAGAAGAGGCGACGGGCAGAAAAGCGCATCCTCCGGGGTGATAAACATCGGAATGACCCGCGTGGAAGGGCAGGAATGTATAGAATGTTTATGACTCCAACCTCCTAATGAACCAACACAAAACCTCCAACCGACTGAATTGTGATAAAACTTGGGAGCATTGGGGGAAATGGCGTCAGACTTAAAGCAGAACTCCGGCCGGATGTAAAGACAAAATTATTACAGCCCTGTCACCATTATTATATCTTCAAATTTATTTTTCACACGCAAGCACTAGACCTGGTGCCTGGCTCCCTGTGCTTCTTCTCCCTCTCCTAATCTGAGCTCTGCTGTACCGGCACTGCAAGAGGCTATCAGTTGTACTGCAGTGTTCATCCGCTAATTAGGAGCGTGCTGACAGGAGAAGAGAGCGGAGTGACAGAGAGATGAGCTCATGGGTTTCCTTGCTCTGCTTTCACTGTCCAATCACAGGCTGGGGGTGGGGAAAATCGTGGCCAGGAAAAAAAAAAGCTGAGCAAGCATCATCTCCGTGTTGACCTTTCACGTGCAATATTAGACGTTTGGTATCTATGTACTCTGTGTGACCTCCTCTTTTATATTTTACCAAAATCTGTGCATTATATTATGTCTGTGTGCATTAAAATAATTAAGTGTAATATTTATAGACAGTTGCCATGGGGTAGTAGGGCAGAGCAATGGGACAGAGGGTATACCGATCAGATAGGTACAGTGGATGCATGTGTTGGCATAACACTTCCAGGTATGCGTTACCTCTCATAGAGATCACAGTGCTCCCCGCCGACAATGCCTTCATCTGCCTTCATCTCCCTAGGGCAGCGCCATCTTTGTTCAGGCATCATCCAGGGTCAGCATCTACTTCCAGGACTGAGATGCTGGCTTGGAGATTGGTGCCAGGGAAGTTCTTGTTCACCAACGTCAGACACAGATCAGCCCCAGCTGCAGCCTCTCAAGCATGTGACTTGCTACAATGTTGCCGCCTGATCACTGGGGGGAAGATGGGACCGAGGAAATGCTTCACCCTGCCAGCAGCAGACTGATCACTGGGGGGAGGGGAGACCGAGAAAATGCTTCCTCCTGCCTGCAGCAGTCTGATCACTGGGGGAGGGGAGACCGAGAAAATGCTTCCTCCTGCCTGCAGCAGTCTGATCACTGGGGGAGGGGAGACCGAGAAAATGCTTCCTCCTGCCTGCAGCAGTCTGATCACTGGGGGAGGGGAGACCGAGAAAATGCTTCCTCCTGCCTGCAGCAGACTGATGACATGATCTCAGCACAGTCACTGGAGCTGAAGGACGGGTTTTTTATGATGAATGTCAGAGCTTCTCTGTAAAATGATCCTGTAGATGAATGGTGTCAGGATTGTATACATGAAGACAGTAATCCGAGTGACGGCTCCACCTCCTCCGTGTCCCTGACCTACGACCGGCATGCAGCAAGTGAGGTCAGAGAATGGCGGGATGTCCGACCCCACGTGACGCCGGATCAGCAAATCAAAAATCACAGGTTCACCGCGACAGCCGGGTGACATCCAGAGAAAGAGGCCGGCAGATTATCCTCAAAAAACCATCCGCACACACCCCCCCCTCTCCTCCCCGCATGGATCAGCTCACCTCCAGCAGCCCCAGGGGACGGCCCGACCCATCCCACAGCTGCAGAAGGGGAGGTCGAACCGTGACAGGACTAGGGGAGAAAGCCACCGCACAGGTGACAGGAATGATTGACGTGGAGCTGTGATACCAGCCAATAAGAGAGACCGGGCGTGGTTATCTGCCAAAAATGGGGCGGGGTTTCGGAACCAAGTCGTGCGCTGGCTCAGCGGACACACCTCGCTCAGTCGACTGGGTTATCCCTCCGCGGGGCGGAGCACACCTGTACTAGGCGGCTAATACAGCGGTGAGTCCGCCGCTCACCTGAGGAGGGACTATTTTACCATCGAAAGCTACCTATTACAGGGCTGCTGGTGACACCCAGTGCCTCACACACTGCACAACTTTGTGTTCACCGATCCAATGTTGGTACACAATGCAAGCTTTAACAATGCAAATCAGAAGTGGATCTCCAGCAGATGTTGGACTACAAGTCCCAGCATGCGCTTCAATCGATCAAAAGCCAATCGATAAAATTCAGGGGATGGACCTGCTGGCATCAAAATAAGCGCAAGAGGGGGTCTCTAATGTGAAAGAGGGGGCTCTGATGTGAAAGAGGGGTGCACTGATGTGAAAGAGGGGTACACTGACGTGAAAGAAGCTCCTAATGTAAAAGAGGGGGGCTCTGATGTGAAAAACGTGGGCTCTGATGTGAAAGAGGAGGGCTCTGATGTGAAAAGGGGGGCTCTGATGTGAAAGATGGGGCTCTGATGTGAAAGATGGGGCTCTGATGTGAAT
>NW_017309375.1:50382-66361 GCF_000935625.1 Nanorana parkeri
CTCTGATCTGAAAGAGGGGACCTCTGATGTAAAGGGGGGATTTTGATGTGGAGTAGGGAACCCCACATCTTAATTTTGTGGCTTTTCGCATTAAGTCCCCCTTAAAATCCTACCTAGGATAAGGGTCTGGAATGGATATACGGGGTGAGGGGGCACGTGCCATTTTTTATAGTTTTAATATTTTAGACCGGGGGTGCCTCAAGATTTTGGTCACGTATTCTGCTATTGTATTCTGACCTCAGCGGGGGTGCTGATTGGCTGCGGTCACTGTTAAGAGAATTTTTGGGCCGCCTCCTTGGACAATAGTGGCCCCCCTTGTCACCCGGTCTCCTATCAGGTACGTGACATTATATATACGTTATAAGACATTATATGGGGTGTGAGACAAGGGGGGTAACGCTGCACTTATTGTATCCCATCCCAAACCAAACATGGCCATTTCCTGTCACCTGGTCCTTCCTCTGCGTGCTTCACCCACCAGTGCGCGCATGCCCAGCGTCAGCAGCGGCACCAAACAGCCTATATAAGGAACAGCCTGACCACTCTTCAGCTTGTTGCTGGTGACCCGGACCTGTGCTGCCTGTGCCAGTGTTTCTTCATTACTGACCGGGCTGACTCCTGACCCGCTATGGGATCCTGCTTTGCTTTCTGACCTCGGCCTTGTCCCTGATTCTGATCCTGCTCATGAGTTGGTACTGCCCGCTGGTTGGTGAACTTTGCCTGCTCTATGACTTTGCTTCAGGTCCCATGCTAACAGTCCAAGTGCCTACCGTGGATTACTCCAAGATCCAGCTGAGGACTTCTATGAGTGCCCTTATAGCTTGCCTCAGGGTGTCATTGGTGGACTCTGTTGTCCTGAACCCAAGGCCAAGTCAGAATTCCCCTCTAGCCTCTGCTGGTGCTCCCCCCGGGGTTCTGCTCATTGCTCCTCAGACACTCCTGCCTGCACCTTCTGCTGGTTCTTCTTAGTATTATCAGTCCGAGGGTCTGCAAGCAACGTCTTCTGGCACGCATGTTCCTTAGTACCGCCTGTCTCACTTTCAGGGGCGCCGAGCAAGAATTCCACTCCAGCTTATGCTGGGGGTGCCCACAGTTCTGCTGAGCCGCCCCCTGACGCTCCTGCCTGCACCTTCTGCTGGTTCTTCTTAGTATTATCAGTCCGAGGGTCTGCAAGCAACGTCTTCTGGCACGCATGTTCCTTAGTACCGCCTGTCTCACTTTCAGGGGCGCCGAGCAAGAATTCCACTCCAGCTTATTCTGGTGGTGCCCACAGTTCCGCTGATTAGCCCTCCAACACTCCTGCCTGCACCTTCTGCTGGTTCTTCTTGGCCAGCGTCATCAGTCCGAGGGTCTGCAAGCAACATCTTCTGGCACGCATGTTCCTTAGTACCTCCTATCTCACTTTTAGGGGTGCCAAGCTAGAATTCCGCTCCAGCTTATGCTGGGGGTGCCCACGGTTCTGCTGAGCCGCCCCCTGACGCTCCTGCCTGCACCTTCTGCTGGTTCTTCTTGGCCAGCGTCATCAGTCCGAGGGTCGGCAAGCAACGTCTTCTGGCACGCATGTTCCTTAGCACCCCCTGTCTCACTTTCAGGGGCGCTTGGGATGGACATACAAGATTGGCCGCCTTCGCCACCCCGGTCTCCTATCAGAGACATAACATTATAAATAATAAAATACATTATTTGGGGAATCCCCTCCCAAACCAAACATGGCCATTCCCTCCCGTCTGGTCTTCCCAATCTTCACAGGACTTCCAGGAACACATTTCTGAAACTTTTGTGCAGCCCCTGGGTCCAGGCGGTGAACATGTCAGCAGAGCGCTGCCCACATCACGCTGCCATGTGTTGCAGCGCTGACCATGTGACCGACACAAAGTCACTGCGAGATCTGCGGCTCCTGATTGTGTTGGCTTGGATTACAGAGACGAGCCGTAAGCCAGGCGTGTCCGGCTTTGCTGGTGCCCACCTCCCCAGATGTTCCTACCAGCCCCGTACAGCTGGCAGCAAGTCACAGGCCTGTCCTATTAATACCCGCTGTATTAATACCTCCGTTCTCTAGGGCACAGCTTTCCTCTCGCTGATTCCTGTCCACATTAATTACCGTGGCAGTGCAGCCTGTCACATCAATTCTCAGCTCTCTTCCCCCAACTGGAGGAACCGAGCGCTCGCCGTGCTGCCAGAGCTGACAAACGAACCAACGTTCAGCGTATGGAAAAACCAATGGGAGCCAGGTGTTACTCGAAGGCAACTTTCGGGAGCCGCTTATATATGTCGTATGCAAATTTATGTCAATGAAACAGCTTAAAGTGGACCAGGCATCGGAGATACGTGTATTTTAGGTACATGCTGAGTAATGTGTAAGGGATCATTCATACCCGGTGCATTGAGCCGATAGCGCAAGCAATAAGTGTGCCCGCCATGGACAGTCCCTGGGTCCCTCAGCTATGACTAAGGCCGCCGGGGGGCTGAAACGCGTCAGCATATTTGCTATGCCTTATGTCACGAGTCAGCAAAGAGGATTTGACTAATTGCTATATATGTACCTTGGGAGGCTGACAGCAGCCGATGTTGTGCACCGGAGTACAGGGATTCCGAGACTGGATGGTCAAGGTGGAGCTCCCACGATTTTCCTTATTTGTTGTCCTCAGTTAGGGCTTGTCTGCACCAAATGCGGACCAGATCTGCATGAGTTTCTGCACACGCAGTGCAGTGTGTTTTGCTGCGTTATGGGTCGTTTTTGTAAAATGGGCTTTCGGTGCGTTTCCATGGCGTTTGCATGCGTTTTTTAATGCCTTTGCATGTGTTTCAGAGCAGAAAAAAATAGGGCTTGCTGCAGTTTTCTTTTTACATGCTCTGGAACTGAAGGCTGCGGTGTGAACTAGAGCCCAGTATACCATTGGAATACATTGGAACGCAGTTTTGATCCGGTCTGTAACTGCTCTGCTCCTGGAACCCGCTTGGTGTGAACAAGCCCTAAGGCTCACCAGCCTGGCCCGGACTCCAACGCTGCTGGTACTGCTGCAACAAACATTCGAGCAGCTTGTCTATCTGTAATGTGATCATTGATAAATACATATTGTGGCCAGGGCCGCTGATAGGGAGGTACAGCAAGCCCTCCCATACCAGGCCCGGGGGCCCCTATAAGGTCAGCAGGGGGGCTGTACAGCCACCCAGATCTCTTGTACTTGCCTACGATCATGGGCCCGCTCACGTGGTTTTTGGGGTCTCCCGGGGTCCTCCTCTGGGGGGCCCAGGACCATGAC
The DNA here is from genome assembly GCF_000935625.1 of Nanorana parkeri. NCBI lineage: Eukaryota > Metazoa > Chordata > Amphibia > Anura > Dicroglossidae > Nanorana > Nanorana parkeri. Next base: position 53,646 of record NW_017309375.1, read on the forward strand.
AAATGCGGTCAGGATGGAGTGCAGTAGCAGACCGAGGAACATCCGTTCCCCGATCTGCTCTGTGATCACTGAAACAGGAAGCGCTGTGCTCTCAGCACTTCCTGCTTCAGAGCTGTCACAAACCCGGCTGAAGTGCCAGTTACACACGTAATCAAACACAATCCTGCGCTTGATCGTCTATATTGGAGGGGAGCAGAGACATCAGGAGTCTATAGAGGAGGAGGGGGGGCAACCAGGTAGGCTGTACGGGGCCCCACGATTCCTAATTTTTGTTCAGTAACCTGTCCGGCAACTGGGAGCCCAGTTCTTATTAATGGAGTATCTGTGTCTAGCAGGGAGTTCTATACCTTTCTGAGTTGCCTCCCCAATGCAATATAAGCCGCATGGGCACTATATTGATGTTCTCCACCCTGTTCCCTGCTCTGCATCGTGAGAGAAGATCTCCAGCCGGCAGTGAGGGGGTGGTACACACCCAATGCCGCGAATTTCCTGACCCGGGAACTTTATTTCCTGAGCGATAGGAATCCCTGCCACCCGTCCACTCCCTGGGAAATCTGGCCCTGCTGGCGCCCCCCTCATAGTGCCCCCCTTGACCTGCCCCACGCTACACCACTGTCGGGTCAGGTTGAACTCATGGTTGGCCCGAACCTGAAGTTCATCCCTACTGGGAACAATGGGACACCCAGGAATGTGTTTCAGGCAGTACATAAAGCAATGAGGTCTGTGGATGTTTCTCGATAAGAAGGTCTTTTGAGTCTTTGTCAATAATTTCTCTCAAGTGAGCTGTAATAACCACGTTCTTCACCTCCTTCATAGAAGAGAACGCCGGGTCAGACCTCTGTTCCTTATAAGTGGATGTGTCACACAATTGATGCAACACTTCTCAGTGCCCATAATTACTATGGAGCCTCCGGTGACAGCAGATTGGATTAACCCTTTCTTTTTTAGAAAGTGCTTCTCATGCTTGTTTTTCGTCAAAGCTCAAATTATTCTGTATATCGCCAATTATCCGAAATTTGACATTTTTGAAAAACAGGAGGGAATCCCATGGAAGGGGGAGAGGCACTTTTATTCCATAATCTTATTATACAAAATCATCTCTATGGGGTCTATTTATAATATAGAGAGATTTGTAGGACCATTCTCCCTGTGAACGTTCGTTTTATGTGACTATTGGCAAAAAAAACTAACGTTCTTCAAGGCTAAGTTGACCTTTTTGGACCATGTTTCACGTTACACATGGTCACTGGAATACAAGTGTAGTGACATCACCACACTTGTATTCCATTTATTTTTCCTCCTGTCCTTGTTACTGAATGTCTATACAAAGGTATGGACATGCATGGGAGGAAGAGTCTGCAGAAGCCAGAACATTGCACCAGCTGACCCCGGTTGCAATGTTTTACTGACTCCAATGCCAAATAAATAAATAAATGCACATTTTTTTTTCTTTTATAAAGTAGTGTGCATTTATTATTTTTTCTCAAAAAGTGAACTTTGCCTTTTAATATATTTTCTTTTCCAGTCGAATGAACTGTAATGTAATACTGCATTGTGGCCACTTGATGGAGCTGAGGCGTAATGTAATGTAATACTGCATGATGAACACTAGATGGAGCTGAGGAGTAATGTAATGTAATACAGAATTATGGCCACTAGATGGAGCTAAGGAGTAATGTAATATGGCATAATGGCCACTTGATGGAGCTGAGGAGTAATGTAATGTAATACGGCATGATGGCCACTAGATGGAGCTGAGAAGTAATGTAATACGGCATAATGGCCACTTGGAGCTGAGGAGTAATGTAATGTAATACTGCATTATGACCACTAGATGGAGCTAAGGAGTGATGTAATATGGCATAATGGCCACTTGATGGAGCTGAGGAGTAATGTAATACGGAATTATGGCCACTAGATGGAGCTAAGGAGAAATGTAATGTAATACTGCATTATGGCCACTAGATGGAGCCGAGGAGTAATGTAATGTGGCATAATACCTCAATTGTGTGTCTAAACCAATTGACAATGCATGGCCAAATCAGATTCCAGATTAGATTCCACCTGTAATTGAATAGCTTGTCCTCTAGCTCTTCAGTCTGAGATTTCAAGGGAACTGTCTTTTTGAATATACTCCACAACGAAGGTCATCAGATCCAACCAACACCTATTAAGAATTTGCGTAAATCCCGACCTGGAAGTCGTCATCGTTCCTTCTCCAGAGTGTGAGAACAATCCTGGTGACTGTTATCAATGGCTACTCGTACTCACCCAAATACCCCGATACTTATCCCGATCCTGGAACTTCCGGTCAGAGGAAGATTTCCTCTGACAGGCAGTGCCATAGGGGAACATGAAACAAGCTTCCCTCGCGATCAGGAAGCTGGGCGGAGAGTAATGACCCACCCCCCGGCTTCCTGATTGGCCAGGAAGCCGCCTCCATGTTGATTGGCTGGGAAGCTGGTTTCCCCGGCCAGTCGCAATTAAGCCGGCCAAACAACATGGATCCGGCTTCCCAGACAATCAGGAAGAGGGCGGCATGTCATTACCCGGCTTCCAGATTGCCTAGGAAGCCAGATCCATGCCAGCGGAAGCATCGGTATCGGTACTCGAGAGCAAAATATCGCTACTCGATACTGGAAAACCGATATCGCTGCATCCCTAGTTCTTAGTAATTAAAACCTGGCAGAAATACGAACTCTTCCCAACATCCAAAACTACAAAAAGAATATTGTGATTGGCGTGAGGGCATTAAAGCGCCGGCGTTAACCTTAAAGGAGGTCTACGTCCTATTCTAAAAGCAGTATGGATGGCAACAGAAACAGACGGGGGGGTGGGGGGTGGTCGGAGTAGACCATATCAGCCTATGATCTGATGATCTGATGGTCTGGTTTTGTATGTCCAAATAATACAAAAAAGGTCACAAGCACTCCAGCTGGTTTTGTACCTGACACTGGGTTTGCTGTTTGCCAATAGTGGTGCGAGATGGAAGTCAAACAGGGCGGAGCCTATTGGGTTTTTAGAGTAATGTAGTTCCACATCAGGTCCACTCCCTTGTTGAATGACCCCTCTGTTGCGGTCACAGAGGGGATTTCCTTCAAAATAATGCAGGAGTGCAAGTTGTCAATCAGGTCCAATTAACTCTCCTTCCTCCTATTGGTTAAAACACATCCCCCCCCCACCACCACCACCTGTGTGGTGATTGGTGGCGGATGATATAAACTGTCTCTTCTCATATTATATTGTGTATTCCCTCCTAGCTCCTCTGTCCTGAAATGAGGAACAGCCCTCTTATTTTTGGGGTATGTGATGGAATAAGACATGTGAATCCCGTCTGTTCTAAGTTCTAAGATGCCCTATCAAAAATCTAAAAATCTAAGGTCTGTCTTTAAAGATCTGGCAGGGTATAATGGGCACCATTGCCATACATATGACATACTCCATCTATAACTATATATATATATGGGGTCTATCTATAAGGGCCCTGCAATTATCTGAACATTTACTTTGACCGAATAATTCCAAAGACTAACGTTCCTTAATATATTTTTTTCCAGTACAAATGTATTGTGATGTAATACTACATTTTGGCCACTTGATGGAGCTGATGAGCCTACGATCATGGGATCATAGAAAATAAGTATTTAATTTCTATGCTCTGCTCTTCAGTGCCATCTAGTGGCCATAATGTAGTATTACATCACAATACATTCGAAGAGGGGGAAAATAAATATACATACTGTATAGATATGTATAGATATATATATATATATATATGTATATATATATAAACACATTTTTTTCTGGCATTATTTACCCAAAATGAAGGGAAAGGGCCCCACAAGTTGTTTATCAATAAGGTGTCATTGTTTGTGCATATCAGAAATGCCCCAATTTTCTCTATGGCTTTATTGACAATGCTGCCTCATGGAAGGAGTGCTAAGCTGCAATATCTTATATTTATTATCTTAGGTTTAGGTGCACTAAAGGGTCACAAATTGAAGGCAGACCTTCGATAATTGGACTTGCCGTTGATAACAGTCATTATGGAAGAAGAGAACGTCCCAGAATCACAGGCTGCCCGTCATTATTTGTCTGGGTACAATGAGCCCCTTTTATATAACTTTGCCTCCTAAATTTGAGCAGCATATGACAGACGTTGGATGAATGTACTTGGGTTGGTTGCCATAGTAAATCAGCCTTTTATGCCTGAACGGCGCTGACGCAGGCCAGACTCCGGCTTTTAACAGATAGAGACAAGGCCGGCCACAAACTGACTGCTGGACACGGGCTTGATGTAGCCCCGGTCCAGCAGTTACCGCCCATTGCTGCCTAGCACTGTGGGCTTGCAGCACTGGGCTCTGGGATCAGTTCCCTAAGAGGCTAACTGTGTCCTTTAGGGCACAGACAGAGACTGATGTGACCGGCTCAGTGTCCTCTGTACAGCACTGCGGTATATGTCAGAGCTATATAAATGTATAATAATAGTGGGGGAGGGGACATTAGAGTGTAAGCTCCTCTGTACAGAGACTGATGGGACTGTGGGGGGGACATTAGAGTGTAAGCTCCTCTGTACAGAGACTGATGATGTGATTGGCTGAGGGTACAAGCTATATAAATGTATAATAATAGTGGGGGAGGGGACATTAGAGTGTAAGCTCCTCTGTACAGAGACTGATGTGACTGTGGGGGAGGGGACACTAGAGTGTAAGCTCCTCTGTACAGAGACTGATGTGATTGGCTCAGTGTTCTCTGTACAGCGCTGCGGTATATGTCAGAGCTATATAAATGTATAATAATAGTGGACAGTGGTGGAGATATTAGAGTGTAAGCTCCCCTGGTGCAGTGAATGATGTAGATAGGTTCAGATCCTCCATACTGTCACAGAGAACCTGGAAGATTTCTCCATGTGATACCTTTTGCTTCTTCTTCTGCCACAGACCAATGATGATGTCCAAGTTTCAATAACTTGCAACAGCCAATCAGATTACACTTGTCATCAATCCAGTGCAGTAAAAATAGTGAAAGACAAACTCTGATTGGTTGGTGCGAGATGCTGACTTTGTACACGATTCTTTACCTCAATACCCGCACTGAATGTCTCTGTGATCTCCTGGCTCCATCATAGGAGTGAGAACACATCCCGGCCTCCCCGGAGCTGAGACGGAATTATTATGTAGAATCTACGCGAACGAGATGAAAGCTAAAAAAACAATTAACACTCATAAAAATGGAGGAGCTGTTTACACATGAAATTCAGAACCGCTTTGATGCCGCCTCAGGTGTATTACAGATTCCGGGTTTTATCAATTCCAATTTCCAAGATAAACACATTCAGAATTTATAAAAAGTGAACCAAGAAAAGATTTGTTTGCCCATCAAAAAGGAAACGAAAATTGTATTGGACTTCACTGTGATAACATTGTATCTTCACTATGATGACATTGTATCTTCACTATGATTACATTGTATCTTCACTATGATTACATTGTATCTTCACTATGATGACATTGTATCTTCACTATGATTACATTGTATCTTCACTATGATTACATTGTATCTTCACTATCATTACATTGTATCTTCACTAACATTACATTGTATCTTCACTATCATTACATTGTATCTTCACTATGATGACATTGTATCTTCACTATGATTACATTGTATCTTCCCTATGATTACATTGTATCTTCACTATCATTACATTGTATCTTCACTATGATGACATTGTATCTTCACTATGATTACATTGTATCTTCCCTATGATTACATTGTATCTTCACTATCATTACATTGTATCTTCACTATGATGACATTGTATCTTCACTATGATTACATTGTATCTTCCCTATGATTACATTGTATCTTCACTATCATTACATTGTATCTTCACTATGATGACATTGTATCTTCACTATGATTACATTGTATCTTCCCTATGATTACATTGTATCTTCACTATCATTACATTGTATCTTCACTATGATGACATTGTATCTTCACTATGATTACATTGTATCTTCCCTATGATTACATTGTATCTTCACTATCATTACATTGTATCTTCACTATGATGACATTGTATCTTCACTATGATTACATTGTATCTTCCCTATGATTACATTGTATCTTCACTATCATTACATTGTATCTTCACTATGATGACATTGTATCTTCACTATGATTACATTGTATCTTCACTATCATTACATTGTATCTTCACTGTGAATACATTGTATCTTCACTATGAATACATTGTATCTTCAATATGATGACATTATATCTTCAATATGATGACATTATATCTTCACTATGAATACATTGTATCTTCAATATGATGACATTATATCTTCAATATGATGACGTTATATCTTCAATATGATGACATTGTATCTTCAATATGAGCATTTAAAGTATAAGTCCACTATAAAACAAAGTATCCTTTTCATCCCTTTGCCCCGACCTAACCTGACACATGCTCCCCCTCCTCAGATTCATGCTTACCTCCATCTGACAGCTGCGGCCTCCGGCGATTGTTTGCATTCTGGGTCCTGCCTACACATTACAGCCCCATAGACTTCTATGAAACTGTCTCCCTGTATCTCTGGCCTCAGGACTGCTGCTGCTGCCTCCGGTGATTGTTTACCTCCTCGCCTAGTCTGTGCATTGCAGCCCCATAGAACTCCATGGAACCATTTCCCTTCATCTCTGGCCTCAGGACTCAGCCCCATAGAAGTATCCTTTTTGCCCTGACTGTCCTCCCCCTCCGGAGATGCATACTGTAAGAACCTCAATCCGATGGCTGCTGCTGCCTCCGGTGATTGTTTACGGAGGTCAGATAGAAGACTGAAGGGAAGGACGGAAGTCAGATAGAAGACTGAAGGGGAGGACGGAGGTCAGATAGAAGACTGAAGGGAAGGACGGAAGTCAGATAGAAGACTGAAGGGGAGGACGGAGGTCAGATAGAAGACTGAAGGGAAGGACGGAAGTCAGATAGAAGACTGAAGGGGAGGACGGAGGTCAGATAGAAGACTGAAGGGAAGGACGGAAGTCAGATAGAAGACTGAAGGGGAGGACGGAGGTCAGATAGAAGACTGAAGGGAAGGACGGAAGTCAGATAGAAGACTGAAGGGGAGGACGGAGGTCAGATAGAAGACTGAAGGGAAGGACGGAAGTCAGATAGAAGACTGAAGGGGAGGACGGAGGTCAGATAGAAGACTGAAGGGAAGGACGGAAGTCAGATAGAAGACTGAAGGGGAGGACGGAGGTCAGATAGAAGACTGAAGGGAAGGACGGAAGTCAGATAGAAGACTGAAGGGGAGGACGGAGGTCAGATAGAAGACTGAAGGGAAGGACGGAAGTCAGATAGAAGACTGAAGGGGAGGACGGAGGTCAGATAGAAGACTGAAGGGAAGGACGGAAGTCAGATAGAAGACTGAAGGGGAGGACGGAGGTCAGATAGAAGACTGAAGGGAAGGACGGAAGTCAGATAGAAGACTGAAGGGGAGGACGGAGGTCAGATAGAAGACTGAAGGGAAGGACGGAAGTCAGATAGAAGACTGAAGGGGAGGACGGAGGTCAGATAGAAGACTGAAGGGAAGGACGGAAGTCAGATAGAAGACTGAAGGGGAGGACGGAGGTCAGATAGAAGACTGAAGGGAAGGACGGAAGTCAGATAGAAGACTGAAGGGGAGGACGGAGGTCAGATAGAAGACTGAAGGGAAGGACGGAAGTCAGATAGAAGACTGAAGGGGAGGACGGAGGTCAGATAGAAGACTGAAGGGAAGGACGGAAGTCAGATAGAAGACTGAAGGGGAGGACGGAGGTCAGATAGAAGACTGAAGGGAAGGACGGAAGTCAGATAGAAGACTGAAGGGGAGGACGGAGGTCAGATAGAAGACTGAAGGGAAGGACGGAAGTCAGATAGAAGACTGAAGGGGAGGACGGAGGTCAGATAGAAGACTGAAGGGAAGGACGGAAGTCAGATAGAAGACTGAAGGGGAGGACGGAGGTCAGATAGAAGACTGAAGGGAAGGACGGAAGTCAGATAGAAGACTGAAGGGGAGGACGGAGGTCAGATAGAAGACTGAAGGGAAGGACGGAAGTCAGATAGAAGACTGAAGGGGAGGACGGAGGTCAGATAGAAGACTGAAGGGAAGGACGGAAGTCAGATAGAAGACTGAAGGGGAGGACGGAGGTCAGATAGAAGACTGAAGGGAAGGACGGAGGTCAGATAGAAGACTGAAGGGGAGGCCGGAGGTCAGATAGAAGACTGAAGGGAAGGCCAGATAGAAGACTGGAGGAAAGGCCGGAGGAGGACAGATAGAAGACTGAAGGGAAGGACGGAGGTCAGATAGAAGACTGAAGGGAAGGACGGAGGTCAGATAGAAGACTGAAGGGAAGGACGGAGGTCAGATAGAAGACTGAAGGGAAGGACGGAGGTCAGATAGAAGACTGAAGGGGAGGATAGAGGTCAGAGGTCAGACTCGCGTCCCCATGTGAATATATATGCAGCATTATCATGTCTGACTGCAGGGAGCCTCATGTACGGAGTGTGTAGGAGGAGCCGGGAGGCTGCAGCACATCGCTCCCCAGTGCAGAGCATTTCCTTGTCACATATGATTACAATGGTCCCCTCACCCCCCGCCAGGCCATCTGGATTCCCACCACAGGAGGAGATTGTAATTGTGTCTGAGCCATCTATCGGGGAGAGCCGAATGCAGCGCGGTCACATGTCTGGGCTGCGTTCCCGGGATTCACAATATAACGTCTATTTATATATCTGGGGGGAGCAGATCTCCGGCTCCGGGAATAAGTGGCAACAAACGCCGATCGCTGCAGGAGACGCAACGCGCTCGGTACAGAGACAAGCCAGACGCGTCACTACGTACAGCAGTATCATCACTCATCATTAAACAGCCGGCCATACCTTCCAGTCAGTGACTGGAAGGTATGATGTCATCACTCTGCTGCAGGCAGGAGGAAGCATTTCCTCAATCTCCTCTCCCCCCCCCCCAGTGATCAGTCTGCTGCCAGCAGGATGAAGCATTTCCGCAGTCTCCCCTTCCCCCAGTGATCAGTCTGCTGCCAGCAGGATGAAGCATTTCCGCAGTCTCCCCTTCCCCCAGTGATCAGTCTGCTGCCAGCAGGATGAAGCATTTCCGCAGTCTCCCCTTCCCCCAGTGATCAGTCTGCTGCCAGCAGGATGAAGCATTTCCGCAGTCTCCCCTTCCCCCAGTGATCAGTCTGCTGCCAGCAGGATGAAGCATTTCCGCAGTCTCCCCTTCCCCCAGTGATCAGTCTGCTGCCAGCAGGATGAAGCATTTCCGCAGTCTCCCCTTCCCCCAGTGATCAGTCTGCTGCCAGCAGGATGAAGCATTTCCGCAGTCTCCCCTTCCCCCAGTGATCAGTCTGCTGCCAGCAGGATGAAGCATTTCCGCAGTCTCCCCTTCCCCCAGTGATCAGTCTGCTGCCAGCAGGATGAAGCATTTCCGCAGTCTCCCCTTCCCCCAGTGATCAGTCTGCTGCCAGCAGGATGAAGCATTTCCGCAGTCTCCCCTTCCCCCAGTGATCAGTCTGCTGCCAGCAGGATGAAGCATTTCCGCAGTCTCCCCTTCCCCCAGTGATCAGTCTGCTGCCAGCAGGATGAAGCATTTCCGCAGTCTCCCCTTCCCCCAGTGATCAGTCTGCTGCAGGCAGGAGGAAGCATTTCCTCAGTCTCCCCTCCCCCAGTGATCAGTCTGCTGCCAGCAGGATGAAGCATTTCCGCAGTCTCCCCTTCCCCCAGTGATCAGTCTGCTGCAGGCAGGATGAAGCATTTCCTCAGTCTCCCCTTCCCCCAGTGATCAGTCTGCTGCAGGCAGGATGAAGCATTTCCTCAGTCTCCCTTACCCCAGTGATCAGTCTGCTGGAGGCAGGATGAAGCATTTCCTCAGTCTCCCTTCCCCAGTGATCAGTCTGCTGGAGGCAGGAGGAAGCATTTCCTCAGTCTCCCCTCCCCCAGTGATCAGTCTGCTGCAGGCAGGATGAAGAATTTCCGCAGTCTCCTCTCCCCCCAGTGATCAGTCTGCTGCAGGCAGGAGGAAGCATTTCCTCAGTCTCCCCTCCCCCAGTGATCAGTCTGCTGCATTGTAACTGTATAACAAGTCACAAGATAAGGAGCTGCAGCAGGGGGCTGATCTGTGTCAGACATTTGTGAGCAGGAACTGCACGGGCACCAGGATTTTCATGATTGTGTAATCTCTGTGCCGGTATCTCAGTCCAGGAGGTAGATGATGACCCGGATGATGCCTGAACAAGGATGGCGCCGTCCTTCTGGAGAGAAAAGCAGATGGAGGAGGAGAGAGTGCTGTCATCTATAGGAGTGATACACTGACACGGATGAGGGGCTGCAGGCACTGCTCCCTGTACTGGGCCCCGGCCCTGTCAGGTCAGAGGTTGGTGTCCGGACCCAGCAGGAGTAGTCCCTACCCCCTGCAGCTGCCTTTGCTGTTGGCCTCCCTGTCGGCTCTGCTCCCCTCTGATCTCATCCTCGAGACGCTACAATGTAACGGGAAAAAATGGCCGGGATATGGGAGGAGCAATGGACACCACCGTATGGCCGGCCCCGCCCCTTTTCCAGGATTCCAGCTCCTCTGTACCCGGCAGTCAGTGCATTTTGTGGGAGGATGCAGAGGCCACGCCCACATCCGGAGATGTCAAATAGCAGAGGAGATCCGGTGTCCGGGGGGAGCGAGGAATCAGATAAAAACTTTGGGGGCTCCTCCTCCTCAATGCGAGAATAACGGTTCCCCGGAGTTCGGCTTTTAATTTCACCAAAACCCTAAAATTTCCGCTGAAAACTTTGAATATGGCTCTTGGTGGGAGGGGCTCCTTCAACAATCTGCAAATAGGACTGATGTCATGGGAGGAGCTGGGACCCACAAAGGTGGGCGGGGACACACAATCCCCCAAATGGACAGGAGCAGAGTTGGGAATTATGGGCGGGAGATCTCACCGCTGGCATATCCAAGACTTATAAAAATCCCGGGGGCTGACCCTGACCGCCATGTTCCTAAAAAAAATTCACAAAGGTTTGAAATAATGCTGAAATAAAAAGAACAAACCTGTTGCTGTTATTGTGTCAGTGGAATGTGTCATTTATTTAAATCTATATATCCAGCTAAAGCTATCCACAGGGTGACAACGCTGCTGACCATTTTACTGCAGCACAAACAGCGTTGTCACCCTGAAGCAGGAAGTAGGGGAAAAAACGCTTTATTTTCAAGGGGAGAGGTCCAACTCTCTTATGTTTTTTAACCCTTACTGCAGCACTGAGGAACGTGTTATATTATATGCAGCCAGGGGGGGACCAGGGAAGGCAAACTCCAAGCAGAATAAACTTCAGCTTTACGGTTCCTTGCTTTGTTTTTGGTAGTTCCTCGTAGTTGTCCATCAGCCGGGCCGACCCATGTGAAGTACAGAGCGGGTCTGACTATGTAGAGTAGGTGAGATATTACATACCCAGCGGGGGGACGTCAATGACTCCCGTACAACTTTGGTTAAACAAAAGATACAAAGATACTGGGGATGCACTGATACTGGTACTGATACTGGTACTGATACTGGTACTGGTGTCGGTGCCGATACTGAGCATTTGGGGGAGTACTAGTACTCCCCCAAATGCTGCAATACCCCGATACCGGAACTTCCAGGTCAGAGAAAGATTGCCTCTGACCGGTAGTGCCCCGAGGGACCATAGAGCCGGCTTCCCGGCCAATCAGGAACCAAGGCATCAGGTTGTGACCCGCCTTCAGTGTCAGCAGAGGGCATGCTGGGATGTGTGGTCCATGCTGGGATATGTAGTCACTGTCAGCAGAGGGCATGCTGGGATGTGTGGTCCATGCTGGGATGTATGTGTAGTCCATGTCAGAAGAGATGTGTGGTCTATGCTAGAACGTGTAGTCTGGATGGGATTTGTAGTCCCTGTCAGCAGAGGGCATGCTGGGATGTGTAGTCCCTGTGAGGAGAGAGCATGCTGGGATGTGTGGTTCACTCTGGTATGTGTAGTCCCTGTCGGGTGAGGGCATGCTGGGATGAGTAGTCCCTGTCAGGAGAGGGCATGCTGGGATGTGTTGTTCCTGCTGGGATGTGTAGTCCCTGTGAGGACCCACGCTGTTAGAAGCTGCATACGGCGTGTGCTGGTTACTATTTACTATTTAGCTTCTGAGAAGATGCGCTATTAGCGTAGCGCGAGCGATGCAAAATGCGCAGCCGCCTTCCTCGCTATGCTAATAGCGTATCTTCTCAGAAGCAGCACACAGCGCGCGTGTGGGTTTAAATAGTAACCAGCACACGCCGTATGCAGCTTCTAACAGCGTGGGAGACGGGAGGCCGCGCTTGTCGGTGGATCCAGGAATCAGGTGAGTATTAGAAAAAAAATTTGATTTATTTTATGTTCCCGGGGACATCATTTGTCAGGGGACGGTCTCCTGAATCCGGGGACTGTGCCCAGAAATCAGGGATGAATGTAGGGCTGCAACAACTAATCGACTAAGTCGATTATAATCGATGATTGAAAAAGTTGTCAACATTTTCAATCATCGATGAATCAGCTTTCGATTAGTTGTCCCTGAACCTCCTCCCCGCCTCACGCTTGCTGCTGCCAGACCCACCGACCCGCATCCACGCTCCACCTCCTCCCCCGCCTCACGCTTGCTGCTGCCAGACCCGCC
>NW_017309375.1:66753-72315 GCF_000935625.1 Nanorana parkeri
TTCACGGCTCCACATACGCTGCGCGCCACACCTCCTCCCCGCCTCACGCTTGCCGCTGCCAGACCCGCCCGCATCCACCCTCCACACGCTGCACCTCCTTCCCGCCTCACGCTTGCCGCTGCCAGACCCGCCCGCATGTAGGTAGGTGCAGTATGGCCACCGGCCACTAGATGCCCCCATGGGGCCCTGGAGATAGATGCAGCTCTGGCCTGGGAAGACTCTGTGTCCCAGGAGAGGTGATTTATAGGGGGCGCCCGAGAGGGGAAGGGGCAGTTCTGGGCAGAGATTACAGGAGAGCAGAAGTCTAGGACTGTCTGCAGAGTCTCCGGAGGGAGATTGATTCTTGAACATAGGCTGGTCCATGGGAAGGACAGGACCAGGCCTAGGACTATGTAGCGCTACAAAGATTCCCTAGTTTCCCCGGGAGGGGGAAACCCACCGAGCTAGGACTGACAATGGATGGGATTCCGGAGAATAGTGAAGTGCTGACGATATTTGCCAGTGGGCCTCTGGCCGAAGTAGTCGTGGACTCTGGGCTGCACCTGGGCTGATGTACCTCTCTCTCTAATCGTAGCCCTATGCAACTAACAAGAACTGTGCCGTCATCCCACCCGGCGGTGGCTGAACGTATGCTTTGTTCTGTTTATACCTTCAAGTAAAACCAACAAAAAGACTATCTGTGTGGACTGGTTCTTCTCCCTCCAACCTCTGAGAAGGTTCTACCGGAGTGTATGTTGGACTGTATCGTGGCTGTAACCATCCTGAAGAGGGTAGGTGCGCAATGGGGCTATGCCTGACACAGGGTGCCGTTCATGGTGGCCTTTCTCCCTAAGGGGGAGGAAGCGCCAGGGAACGCAGAGGCGGTTGAAGCCATGGGGCCCTGTGTACGCAGTACTACACGTGAGGGAGTGTTTGCACGAGGCCAAGGCCGTGGCCCCTGACCGTGGGGTGTCTGGTTTCTAATTGCATGCACGGGGTTACCCAGCCAACCCAAAGGGAACACACACGCAACACCCCAAGAGTGGACCCCGCCTACACGCATCCACGCTGCACCTCCTCCCCGCCTCACGCGCATCCCCACATCCACAAATCGGCACAGGGACGTGGGGAGAAGAAGAGGTAAGGAGGAGCAGGTGTGGGGGGATGACAGCCGCCGACAGACAGGCCCGATCTCAGAAGCAAGTTGCTGGAAAACTGCTCATGGTGCACTTTCCCACACATGGTGCTCTATAATGTATTGCTGGGATGGTGGGATTTGTAGTCCTCTGTAGCTGACGGTATATTGCGCTGTACTGTATATTATACCATCAGCTATAGAGGACTACAAATCCCAGCAATACATCATACACTGTATGTATAATGTATTGCTGGGATTTGTTGTACTCCTATATAGCTGATGGTATTCTGCATTTCGCTGTATAGAGGACTACAAATCCCAGCAATACATTATACAGCGCAATGCAGAATACCACCAGCTATAATGTACTATTGCTGGGACTTGTAGTCCTCTATAGCTGGTGGTATTGTGCTGTATAATGTATTGCTGGGACTTGTAGTCCTCTATAGCTGGTGGTATTGTGCTTTATAATGTATTGCTGGGACTTGTAGTGCTCTATAGCTGGTGGTATTGTGCTGTATAATGTATTGCTGGGATTTGTAGTCCTCGATACAGCGAAATGCAGAATACCACCAGCTATAGAGGACTACAAGACCCAGCAATAGTACATAATAGCTGGTGGTATTCTGCATTGCGCTGTATAATGTATTGCTGGGATTTGTAGTCCTCTATAGCCGGTGCCATTCTGCATTGATTTCTGTATAATTTTACAATTTCCATGTCACTATATTGCACACAACACTTTTTTTTTCTTATTTCCACCGCTCCGAGCTCGCTCCTGTGATGGACTACAATCTCAATACAAACTAGTAGTCCCATCACTGGAGCCATTTGTTTTGGAGCAGAGAGCCCGCACTGACCACCTGACGGTCCGCATTGGCCACCTGAGAGCCTAATTAGGGAGCCACCTCTGCTGCACACACACGCACCCGTGAAACTCTCTGGACCCCTGGTGAGAGCCCGCACAACCCTCCTGAGACCCTGTAGACATCAGGTGGAGAACCCAGAGCAACAGAGTATGTAGCTTCATATTATTCTGCATTGCTGTAATATGTATTGCTGAGATTTGTAGTTCTCTATAGCTGATGCTGTTCTGCATTGCTGTATAATGGTATTGCTGGGAATTGTAGTTCTCTATAGCTGTTGGTAGTCATTATTGCTGGGATTTATAGTCCGCTATAGCTGATGGTATTCTGCATTGTTGTGTAATGTATTGCTTGGAATTGTAGTTCTCTATAGCCAATGCCATTCTGCAATGCTGTACAATGTATTTCTGAGTTAGTGGCAGAACTACCAGGGTCGCAGCAGTCATGCACGCGCACAGCCCTGACGTGGCATCCCTCCACTACCAGTGTGCTTTACATTTCCTAAACCGATAAATACATTCACACTACTGTTACATGGATGGCAAAAGTGGCAGACGGGCGGGGAGAATGCGGGGGAGGAGGCAGAGCGGGAGGGGGGTCAAGTTGCCGCCCCATGGGCCTCTGGGATGTACTTGCCCCCTGGGCTAAAAGTTGCCAGTCAGCCCCTGCCGCATGGGTCGCTATGGTGGCGGTTCCGCCACTGTCTGTATCGGTGAGTCCCGGGGAAAAAATATCGGTACTCGATACCGAAAAAAACGGTCTCAGTGCATCCCTAAGGCCCCGTTCACACTGAGCGATTTATCGCGCGGTAATTCCCGCGATATCGCTCTCCAATGCTTGGCAATGGGGCAAAGGGTCCTCCTGTCGCGGGTCGTGCGTCGCTACAGCAGGACCCTTTTTGGAGCGGATTTTGCCGCGACTCTAGCTTGCTCAATGCAAGCATTTGCGCGACAAATCGCGCAGTGTGAATGCCCCATTCACACTGCACGATTTGTCGCGCGATATCGCGACGAGGATACAAAAATATACAAGGAGATAGAAACATACAAAGATACAATATTGCTCATGAGAAGTCATTCCTTCTGCTCGGTTGGGCTGTGAACTCGGGGGAGAAATTGTCCGTCTTCCACATGTACAGCTCTAGAAATCCGCAGCCAATCAGAAAGCTGGGATCTGATATCCACGCGTCTCGTCGTGTAACAACAGGCAGGGAGGCGGCGCAGAGTCGCTTCTTTTCCTAAAACAACTAACAAATGAGGGCGATTGTCAGAGCCGGGTGCAGAGCACGGCGTGTCCTAGTTTGGAAGGTGATAGAAATAGCATGCGGGGGGATAAATTAGTGTGGTGTGGATGTCATTTGTCTCTCTCCTCTCGTGTTTGCCGCGCTGGGATTATATTTATACTCATACATATGGAAATGAGACCCGCAGAAGACTCCTCTCTTCACAAGGAAGCTGGCAGAGGAGGAAGCCAGATCTCCCGGGTTCTCCAAGCCGGGCACCCCAGCTAAAAACGGCAACGTGCGTTAACCCTTATTGGGTTGAATTAACCACTTGCTGCCCGGAGCACTTTCTTAATATTTGCGCACACATGTTAAAATCTGAAATTTTGGCTAGAAAACAGCTTCAGACCCCCAAACAATGATGCATTTTCTGAAAGCGGAGGCCCTGTAGCATAAACAGATGCTAGTTGCAATTTTTTATGTCGCACGGTATTTACGCAAATGTTTATCAAACCAGTATTTTTAGGATAAAATGCACTAAAATGAAATTTAGTGCACAGAAACAGGATAGGATGCCCAATTTTTGGGTAAAATATAAAAGACGGGGTCACGCCGGTTAAATAGATACCAAACATGTCAAGCCTTAAAACTGCGTGCGTCCGTGAAACCGCAAAAAGCTACAATAACCGAAATTTCCCATCGACGACGCTTTAAGCGCTTTTACGGCTCATCATTTTAGTGCTAACAGTGATTGACAGCGCTAGAATTATTTTTCTCACTCCGACGTTCGCGACTATATATATTATGTGTGGCGTAATTTTTGTCTTTGCAGGTAGGCGCATCCGACGCGTGTTTGCGTTGCATGTGCGTGCACGTGGGGGGCGGGGGACTTTAAAAAAAAGACTTTTTATGTTACTTTATTTTTTCTATAGCACGCCTCACATCTCCATATCCCCATCTATCACCTATTGATAACTACTCCCCCATTAGGATCTATTTCCAATTAATCCAAAACAGGGGCGTAACTAGAAATCACAGGGCCCCATAGCAAACTTTGTATGGGGCCCCGTGATTGCTAGTTATGCCCCTTGCAGAGCCCACCTGATATACCAAACAGCTCACCTGAGAGTGACCCTGCAGAGCCCAACATAGACCCTCTATAGTGGGCTTTGCAGAGTCTCAGATGGGCTGCACACCTCTTACCTGTCAGTGCTGTCCGCCTCCGTGGTCGCCGGGCCCCCGCCTCCTCTTCCGTCCCGGGGCTCCGCCTCCTTCTATCGACGCAATGCACCCTGATATGCCATAGCGACCCAGGCGGCCCACACGGCATCAGAGGGATGCCCTGGCCCGCTGTGCCCGGGCCCCATAGCGGCCGCCTGGGTCGCTATGGCAATTGTTACGCCACTGATCCAAAATGTATCTTCGGAGATGTTGATCACAGTCGGAGATGGAACGGAGACGACTCTAAAGTGAATAAGAACACAAATGTAACATATTTGTATATCACGATCTTGTCCCAGCCCTGCAAAAGAGCAATTGGCATTGAGATGGAGGTGAAGGACGCAGGAGGGCCCAGTCATGCTTCTGCTATGGGGCCCCGTCACACAGAGTCACAGCCCTGAACCTGATTGTGCACGCATGGACACTCCTCTGTCACACAATTGTCCATCAGAAGGAAAATCTGCCGCATCTGGAATTTCTCAGCTCCGCTTCCTGTTCATCACCTGACTGACAATGAGAAAACGACTCTTCACGTGTGTGGCGGGCCTGAGAAAAACAAGCAGGAGCTCCTGAACTTTGACCGAGGCGACAATGAAAGGCGCACGGGGTGTCATACCTGTCAGATGCGTTTTCTGGTATTATCTGCTTTTTCTTTATTGACAGGAAATCACACGACAACCAGTGAATTCCCCTCTGCTTAAAGGCCACCTCCACCTCTCTATATGGGAATTACAGCTTCTTCTTTAAAGATCCCCTGAAGCAATGACAACTAGGGGCCTATTTTTAAACATGTGAAACGGCATGTACATTCATTCTGTGTGAATGGAGGCGAAAAGGAACGTTCGCAGTTCATTTTCCAATAAGTCAAATGTAATAGGAGGAAATACTGAAATATGACCACTAGATGGAGCAGAGGAGCATAGGAACTGGATTTATGCTGTACAGTCGCCATCTAGTGGTCACAGTGCAGCATTTCCCTGATCTTACATTTCACCTGGAGACAAAACACACCAAGAGCGTCAGTATTTGCCTCCATTCACACAGAGTGAATGTTCACAGAGATTCATAGGGCAAATGGAGTATCTATTAAAGTTTTAAGGGAGGATACAGAAGGTAGAAGAGCTTACACTCTATTA
>NW_017309376.1:0-4956 GCF_000935625.1 Nanorana parkeri
TTCGGGGGATGTCTTACTTTCGGGGAAACACGGTAGTTTTTGATACAAGGGTTAAGGGTCAATGCCCACAGGTGGACTAACATCTTTTCTGAATAGAAAGCCAGCAGGCCAAAGTAAATTTGGGACTTCACAAAGGGACTTCAAGCGAACTTCACAATGGAACTTTGATTTAGAGGGATTTCAGAAGGGAAGTCAGAGGAGAAGGATTGCGAGATGTGATGTTGACAAAAGAGGACATCACTGAAACAGAGGATTTTAAGAGAGACTGCAACCAGAAGCCATTTATTTTCCTGAGAACGCTTAATTGCCACAAAGTCCTGTTCAAACACGGAATTTGCAACTTGAAGCTAAGTCCCTTTTGTGTATCCTCTTATAGGGACTAGAGGTGCACCGAAAAGCAAATTTCAAAACCGAAATGAAACCGAAATTTAAAAAAATTGTCAGGCCGAAACCGAAAATGTTTTTATTTTAACTTTTTCAAATTTTTAAAAATATTCTATTTTTATTTACTTTTTAAATAACTTTTTCTTTTTTTCTTTTTATTTATTTGTTTATTTTTATTAAATATTTTTACTCTTTACTTTACTTTTAGGGGCTTCGGGGAAATATTGGGGGTCTAAACAGACCCCTGACATTTCCCTTTTAAAATAACTGGGAGGAGAGACGCCGGCCAATCACATCGCTCTCCTCCCACAGCTCTCAGTCAGCTGTCACACTTTCTCTAAGAAACTCTCTCACAGAGCAGCGCCCAGGGGGGAGGAGAGAATACACGGATGTACTGCTCTATCGGCCAGAAAATTGCACTTTCGGCATTATGCCAAAAGTGCCATTTTCGGCCGATATGTTTCGGCGGCCGATATATCGGTGCATTCCTAATAGAAACCATTTCATATGCTAGAGAGGTGTAGCGGTTGTGTATGTATGTTGTATAAGCCTGTATGCTTGTATTTTTTCTGCTTTTCCTGTAACTAATTGTGTGCACGCAGCATTTTTGCATAGAAAAGTATATTAAATGCTACTGAGGTAATTATCCTTGAGATCAGGCCCGGCGCTAGCGCAAGGCAAGTCAGGAGGCCGCCTTACGGCGCTGCAGGTGAGGGCGGAAAAAACAGGGCATTTTGACAAGTACTTGCACTTGTCAAAATGCCCCGATGTTTGCGCTATTTTTTTTTTTACTTACCTTTGGTGCGGGAGAGCAGCGGCGAGTCAGCGCTGGTCTGGTGGGAGGAGCGCCAGGTGGGGTGCTAATTTAGCTGGCCGGCGACTGCCTGAGGATCCCGACACGCGCGGCACCTCAGGCAGTCGCCGGCCAGCTAAATTAGGACCCCACCTGGAGCTCCTCCCACCGGACCAGCGCTGACTCGCCGCTGCTCTCCCGCGCCGAAGGTAAGTAAAAAAAAAAAACCATAGCGCAAACACCGGGGCATTTTGACAAGTACAAGTACTTGTCAAAATGCCCTGTTTTTACACGGGGTCGGGATCGGCGGGGCGCAAAAATGCACCTTGCCCACCTAGACTAAAATCCTAGCACCGGCCCTGCTTGAGCCTTACCACAAAAATCAGACAACAAATATCTGTAAAAGTTTTGCAAAGCATTGCATGCATTCTCACACACACTGGACAAACGGTATCCAATTTCAAGCCATTATAATACTGATACATGTTCTCCCTAAGTAATCCCTGATGAAGGGAGCACTGCCATGAGCCTTCGAAATAGGTTGGCTCTTTCTATACTGTCCTCTCAAGCCTATATTGAGTAAAGATGTATCTGGAATGCTACAGAGTGTGGTGCTTTATTTCACAATCCTGCAATTTGACACCACAAACCAAGGAGGCAGTGAAGATCGTCTGGAGTGTAGAAGTCTCCTGTCCAGTACTCATATTACCTATACCAGAGGTAGGCACACTTTGGCAATCCAGCTGTTGAGGTTCCATAAGGCATTGGAAGACTCTTGACAGCCACAGGCATGACTCCCAGAGACAGATGCATGATGGGATTTGTAATTTCACTACAGCTGGGAGGTTCGTTTTTTGTCCAACCCTGACCTATACCAACTCTTTCATGTACTAATTGGTAAGCCTCACCAGTAGGACAAGCCTTGCAGGTCCAGCGCTAATATTCTACTTCTTTCAAATTAACCAACGAAGGACCTATGTGCGCTTAAAAAATGGTATGAAAATAATTTCGGTATGCAAAGTGGCAAATGTTATTGTGGAGTAAACCACTAAATGTGTGGCAGAACCCATTTGTGCTGATCAACTTGCAGTTTTAAACTTGGCATGGCAATGTGGAGCAGCACATGGACCGTGCACCCCAGATCTGTCTCGATTGAGAGTGGATGAAGGGTGAACGGGTCTGGACATTTTGTTTTCTCCATCTCCGTGTGGTCACCGTGTGATATCGCAGGATGGTGGTTTTGTTTCCTCTGTACAGCATGTCTTTCCATCCACAGAAACCTCCCTCAAAAGAGAAGTGAAACTTCTTAAGATTCGAGCCTAGCTGACCAGTATCTGTTACCATCTTTTTGTAGGGTGTGTGTGTAAGCTAAATGTATACACAATCTCAGCATTGAAAGGTTAAAATCCTGCTTCAAAAATTAAGAAACAACTTTAAATTTCAATGGGTCACCTCAGCTACAAAGTATCTGGGAATCTTGATTCCAGCTAATCTGAAGGACGATTTTGCCCTGAACCTTCTATCTCTTTAACAAAAAGCCAGGCGCTGCTCCCCAAATAGGACTCTGCCCTTTTCTCCTGATCTGGCCGATAGGACATCATCAAATCAAGTCAATCCTACCTCAATTCCTTCACCTACTCCTCTCCCTACCTATTCACATCCCCTCTTTCTACCTCATACAGGTGCAATCCCTGTTCGAGGTGCAAGAAATGTGTTGCTTTAAGATGGAGAGTCCCTACTTCACGTGAACTTCAGCATTACTGTACTATCCCTGACTGCTTGCCCAAGGCCAGCTTGAATGCAGTCTCAGCTAACTAAATTTAAGCAGTCACCCCATTACAGCAAAAAATGAATTCCTGGTGACTTAATTGTGCCAGCTTTGAGTCCATATTACTACCCAGTAAGTCCTGAAGACAGGGGAGGTCTTGGAACCCCTAAATTGCATTGGCTGCTTTTGAACCAGTCTACTATTAAATGTTTTGGACTCTTGAACTGTCTTGCTGGACACTCTTGTGAAGCTTTATATATTTAAAAGAGAGCTATGAGGTAACCTTTTTATCCCATAGTTCTCTTAAAGGTCACGGGAGGACATATTCTAACGTCCTCCCGTGACCAAAAGCTCAGTATATAGCGAGCTATTGATCACTATATACCGAGATCGCCACAGCCGGGACGGATCCTGACAATGCTGTTGAGATCCACCCAGCTGCGTGAGTGACAGTGGGCTCTGCCTATCTAGAGGCAGAGCCAACTGTACCCGCCCCCCTCCCCCGTCCGTTCCTCCAGTCAGCACTGGGGGATCGGAGCGGGGGGAATTCCTGGAGGGAGCAGTGACTGACAGTCACCGCTCTCTGCAGGGAGTTGATCAGAAAGTGAGTGAGCGCCGGTATGTGTGCCCTCACTTCCCGATCTATAGAGCTGACATGTGACATTTTCATTGCCACAGGTCGGCTCGAACTATGAGGGTGAGTGAAAATCACTCACCTCATAGTTCTCCTTTAAATCTTTACTTCTGGGTGCCCTTGTTTGAGGGAACATCCTGTTTTTGTTGAGAGCAACCTCACCAGAGCCATTGTGCTGTATCACTTTCTGACTGATCTTCTGATTATTTGAATCTAGCCCCTTGTCTCTACTTGTTCCAGACCAAAGCCAACAAGGGTGATTTCCTTAAGAATCTGAGAATGTTCACAAAATACATTGTGTGAATATTTTCTTTAAATATCCACATGTGCAGATTATTCACATGACTAGATGATTGAAGTGAATCTTCATACATTTTATTGTGTCAACATTCTAAAATCCTCTTTAGTAAATTAGCCAAAATGAAAGAATCTCAATGGACCAGGATACAAACCCGTCAACTTACCTGATCAGCTGTTTGATGGGAATACGGCCCTTTTCACACGCAACCAGTGCTGAAATCTCAACATCAGAGGATGAAGTGTAATCAGTGTAGTGTGGTCCTAACTCTAATCTATGAGAGCCTCCATCTTGGAGCATATATAGCAAATGATGAACTGGGTGCAGGTTTACCAGGAGTCAGTTCAATCCTCAAAGGTACAGGGACACCAGCACATCACAATGGCAGCTGAAGCCCCCAGTGCGTTCCCACACCAAATCCAACATGCAAAACAAATGGCAAAGGCACCCTCTCCCCTGCTCCCTGCCCCATCTCCTCCCTACTCTAAGCTAGTAAGCTATGGACAGCTGCTGGAGATTGTGCTCTCCCTTGTGATCTTGTACTGGCTGGGGAGTTCAGGGTAACTGAGGTGAGAGAGTTGGAGCTGTTTCAAAACACTCCGAGGGGAATTTATCAAAACTTGAGAAGACAAAATCTGGAGCAGCCGTGCATGACAACCAATCAACTTCTCTCTAAAGGTGCCCATACACTGCTTGATTCTCGTACGAGAATCGCTGGAAATCCCGCGATCGTACGAGAATCGAGCAGTGTGAACGGAGACGTGCGACCGTTTCTACTGTACGGTCGCACGTCTTCCATCGAACCAGCATGTTCGAAAACCAGCCGGGAATCGTACGATTCTTGGCTGGTTAGAACGGTGCTCGGAAGACAAATGCCGAACGGGCCGGTGTGCGCACACGCACACTGCCCGTTCAGCATCGCGGTCATCGCAAGCCCGCCCCTCAGGGGGGCGGGCTTGCGATGATCGAGAGTGCGATCTGCCTGTCCAAGATAGGCAGATCGTACGTTTTTTTAATCCCTGTACAACCATCGCAAGACTAAGGTCTTGCGATGGTTGTAGAGTGTATGGCCACCTTTA
>NW_017309376.1:5015-27851 GCF_000935625.1 Nanorana parkeri
ATATAAAAAATATACAGTATATCGTTCCAGCATGTCTTTGGAATGTGGGAAGAAACCCCACACAAGAACTGGGAGAACATGCAAATGCCTTGCAGATAGTGTCCTCACCAGGATTTGATCTGTAGACACCCTAGTGCTGCAAGGCAGAAGTTAAGCACTAAGCCACTGTGCTGCCAAGCTCTTGTGTGCCTTCAGACTCTATAATTGAATCCTCTGAGGAAATAATTTTAACCTACATGTAGATATGTTGTGACAGGACAGTGCCGTGTCACTGTGGTCATTGGTGTGTTTTGGCGCCCAGGACATCATTTACCCCTCCTTTTAGATTGTAAGCCCTCAGGGGCAGGGCCCTCCTTACCATCTTGTCTTGAATTGTATTGTAATTGTAATGTCTTCCTTATATTGTAAAGAGCTGCGTAAACTGTTGGCGCTATATAAATACTATGTAATAATAATAATAATAATAATATAATGTTACAGGGAAGGAGCTGGGTTTCCAGTTCCTTCCGTATTTTCTGGAGTATAACTGGGATCTAGGTCTCTGGAGATTTCTAAGAGTCTTGGGCGGGATGAAATCTCCAGTCCTGGGGCCAGGTGCAGCCAATTGCCAGGCCAGACTGTCCAGGTGGCTGATAACAGACCTATCAAGAGAGTGGAGAGAGAGGAAGAAGCAGTCGGTGGTGCAGGAGTACATGCAGAGCGTGGGAGACTGTGTGCATGTGTTGTACAAGACACTGAGCTGGAGTCTGGCTGGAGAGGCCGAGAGGGCCTGTGGCACATGCGGTGTGTGGACGAGGCCAGGAGGGTCTGTGGCACACGAGGTGTGTTTGGAAAGGCCAGGAGCACCGTCATCACACAGGGAGGTGTGAAGCTGCTGGGTGTCTGGCCATAACAGGGTGAGGCTCTAACCCTCTTGGATGTTGTTAGAAGATACATCCTGTTTGTTTGCTGAAAAGAAGCAATTTAAGTTGTACTGTTTTGGAAGAAAATAAAGTTTTATTTGCTGATACGGCTGGCTAAGGATCCTTAAATACCCTAAATGTTACAATATATATATATATGGCACCCAGGACTCTAAGCCAAAGGGGCTGAGAGGGTCCAGAATGTGAACCACGTTATAAGGAAGAGCCTGGCTTTTCAGGTTCTTCCAGGTTTTCCTGGAAATAGAATCAGCACACCTACCACATTTATGATGCAAAATAATTCTGTATTGAAAGTAGTAAAGATGTTATAAGTAGTTTAAAAGATAGTACAAAGAGTATGTGATGTACAGAGTATCAGTGGCAGTATCACTATTGCTGCAAATGACAGCTTCCTGGATTATCTGTTACTTTGTTTCATGCTGTAAACAAGCTGGTGGCAATCCTAAGTGATGTCATTGACCAAAGATAGTCATGACCATCTTTGGTCAACTACATCACCTAGAATCTCTGGCTGGTTTCATGACATTCCGCAGCCAACTTCAGACCCCAAGGACGTGAGAGTCTGTGGGGCGCAGAGGACGAATCAGAATCTGGAAGACCCCTTTACAAAATAAGGGGGGGCCCAAATATCTGGCTGTAGGGCCTTGTTAGTATATGCTTGGGCTGCAGGGCGTGTAGTACTCTTAGCTTCCTTCCAGGGATCCTGCTCTGCCAGCTAGGGGGTGTACACTATATAACAGGGCTCCTTGGTAGTAGGAAGCAGAGTAAGGAAGAACCAGATATAACCTCTTTGGGCCCTTGTGAGAGAGTCAGGGTTGCACCAAACAAAATGTAGCTTTCTGGTTATTCACTGTTCAACTTTGGGGGGATGCCACTGGTCTTCTACCCCAGGAGGGTCTAACCAGTACAGCCACTCTATTACAAAAATACTTTCTCCTGTGGGCACAAGTCTGACATAGACTGACCAGAGACATGGAAACATAATGTTTCATCAATAAAGTAAAGCAAACCGAGTTTGAATTAAGTATGGCTGAGTCTCTTCCTTCCTGGCAGGATGTGTGGCCTATACCTGGGGAACTCAATGGAGCAGCCAGTTCGGGGCAGGAGTGTGTGGTGGTCTAGTGATGGCGGGTCAGTTAGTGGTACTGGCTGAATAGGTTCTTCTGGTGCAGTTGTGGCGCCCCCTGAACTCACCTATTGCATGGGCCACAAGTGTGTGATGCGATCCTCCTAGGGCAGGGATGGCCAAACTCCGGCCCTCCAGCTGTGGTGAAACAACAAATCCCATGAAGCATCTCTTTCCGGGAGTCATGTCTGTGGCTGTGAGAATCTTGCAAAGCCTCATGGGATTTGTAGTTCTGCCACAGCTGGAGGGCTGCAGTTTGACCATCCCTGTCCTAGGGACTAGACCTGGAACCTTGGAAGCCGTGGGGACATCCTGCAAGTTATGTAAATAAAAATAAATTCCTGCCCAGGCCTAGGGCTGAAGGTGGAACTGGAAGTTGAGCATGAATGGAATTGATGGGGTGAGTTAGGAGCTTCAGCTCACCGCACCTGCCAGTTTGCTCTATAACTATTGATTAAAGCAACAATTTGATTGTTTTAGCTTGTTTTTAGGGATTAATCGTGCGGTTGCATCAGGTTCTGATGGTTTGTTTGGTTTTTTTGTACTGTCTTTAATGTACCATTTTCAAGAAGCAGCACTCCTAGTTTTATTGTAGTTTCTACAGAGAAAATGAAGACCAATTATCTTCAGATAACTATAATGGCTTTTCAAAATAGCCAACAAGATAATTAGGAGATAGGATGACGGTTTTAGTGCATAATTATGCTTTTGGAAGTCTAATAGAACCTTTTCATAGATACTTGTATATCAGACCAAAAGAAGGGACAACTGAGGAGGAACAAGGGACAGGGGGATTGGGTTCCAAAAGTGGGACAGTTCCTCCAAATGAAGGACAGTTGGGAGGTATGAAAGAGTACTGCCAGTTTAATGTCAAAAGAGGAGACAGAACCCTTCCTACATGAACCCATATAATACAGACATTTTATCCAGGTGCGGTCTACTCTGGTGTTTTAGAACATAAAAAAAAAAATTGCAGTAGCTGGACCAAGTTTCAATTACTCTTAAGCGGCATTCTTGGAACTTGTAGACCAGTCAATCACTCTGTGACACCCCCTTTAGCTGTTTGAGGGAAAAAAAAAAAGGAAGGAAGGAAGTTACGCAACATAATAATACATAGATTGGTATACAAGCCTGACACACATATTAGTGTTCAAGATACCTGCCAGACAGACGCGTGACGTTTATGTACAAACTTTAAAAAAAACAAGAATATTTTCTATTGCTTGGGACAGATTTAAAAAAATATATTGGTTGATGTATTGCAATGCCAGTCTGCAGATACAGATCCATAGCTCCAGAAGAGAAATGTCAAAGAAGATCCCACTTGTACTTCTGAGAACGGTAAGTAATGCACACATACATAAAAATGTATAATGCATGTAGTATTTTCATTGCCATGTATCATTCGCTTTTTTTTTTTGATGCACTATCGTATCAACTAAATATATGCAGCCACCAACGCCTAGGGACTGATAAGCGTCAATATATTACATTGTTGCTTTTGAGTTTAGATATGCTTTAAATAAACATCACAAGGCAACAGTGCAAAATGTAATTAGCATCCCTCATATCTCATACAAAAGTCCTTGACAGACCTGTTTAAAGGACATGATACTTTCCTAAGTCTTTCTGGTTTACTCGAAATTTACTCTGCTTTAAGTGTTTTGTTCTCTATTGACTGGTGTTTAGCCTTCCACATCTACATATTGACTGTTCTGATTTCCCATTTTTGTATTGTTTGCCCTGTTTGCATACACTAAAGCTGGCCATACACCTTACAACCATTGCACGACTTTCATTGTGCGATGGTTGTAAGGTCATTAACATTTCGTACGATCTGCCCATCTTGGACAGGCAGATCGTACTTGTGATCATCGCAAGCCCTCCCCGCTGAGAGGAGGGCTTCCGATGATTGCAGTGCTGAGCGGCCAGTGCGGCATTCATCTTCCGAACACGCTACCAACCCGCCAAAAATCATACGATTTTCAGAGGGTTTTCCAGCATGCTCGGAAGACGAAAGTGGTGCGACCTTACAGTATATGCGGTCGCACGCCTTCCATACACCTGCCGATTATCGTACGATCCCAGGACCAGGACAGTCTTTTATTTCTTTCATTAACAGAAAACAAAGCTTCAACAATAACACAAGGTATTTCAGCCAAACTGAAGGTATGACAATCTCACCAACTCCAGCTTGTTGCACATACTCCTTGTGTCCCAGTACCTGCACATTAGGGTATTTCTTAACAGAGCCGCAGTCCACCTCTCGTGGCACTCTTAAACACATCCCTCATGTGTCACTGGCTCACTGTCTCCTCGGCTGTCTTCTAGGTGCCTCCAGCACACACAGCCACCTGGCTCCCCTCTGACTTCTGGGAGAAGTCCTCCTTGCTCCTGAACACCTATGTCCCTCTTCCCAGCTGGAGCCCAGAGCATCAGCCAGCACCCTTTCCATAAGGGCTGTGCACAGGTGTGCTATTAGGTGCTAGCCATATAAACAATGGACCCAGGAATGGAGATTTCATCCCTCCCAATTCTCTTAGAAATCTCCCAGTTCCAGGAGGTAGAGGGAAAGGTATCAGCGGAACCAGGACCTGTTTTACTCTCCCTGCTGCCCCAAGGCCAGTTTCCGCAATGCGCCCTCCTCCCCGCAGGGTTAGTTTGAATTTTTCTATTGTTTCTTTCTTTTTTTTACTTTTTTATCACTTTTTTTAACTTTTTTAAATGTTTATTTATCTTGTCATCTTTTACTTTTTTAAATAATTTTTTATCTTAGTAATTATTATTATTATGTTTTACTTTTATTTATGTAATGATTTTTTTATAAAAACATTTTCACCTAACTTTATTGCTATCACACAGGCTATCTAACAAGCCACTGTGTGATAGCATTTGGAGGTGACAGGTTCTCTTTATTGACCCTGTCACCTCCAATACAGGTGTTCCAGCAAAGCACTGTGCTGGAACTCCTGCGACAGGTGAGAGGGGAAGACGGCTCTCCCCTCACACTGTATACACGGAGCGGCAGGGTTAGTTTTAACCCTGCCGCTCTGCTCACCGCTCTCCATCCTGAAGACGTCGGCGGGCCAGCGAGGAGAGGACGGAGCCGGGAGGACGCAGCTAGCATAGAGGGAGAGAGGTAGGTGCAGGAAAGGGAGGGGGGCGGCGGGGGGAGGATGGACAGCGTGCAGTCTGATTACAAGTGATCTTGGCGACATCACCAAGATCACTTGTAAAGAAACAAGTGGTTTCCCCGTTCTACATTTAGCTCTGCTTGTGTAAAGCAGGGATAAATGTAGAAAAATTACCACCAGGCGCCCGGAACTCCATGTTCCGGGCATCGGGAGACTTCAAACCTGTGCCGCCCCTCTTCTCTGTGCTGCCCCGAGGCCGGGCCTCGATGGCCTTGTCGGGAATCCGGCCCTGAGCGGTACCAAGAAAGAGGGCGATCATATCAGACTGCAGGATAACCCAAGAGGCTCAGGCATCGGATGAATCAGCGTCTAACATGACATTGTTATAAGCACATGTAAATTCATGCCAATAGAGCCAGGTTCGATTGAACTTCTCTTCCTAATGGTATAAGGAGGCGGTAAGGCTCTCCATCAGCTCAATCTCCTTAATCTTGGAGAACCATAGCGCTTGAGTGGGGGGCACAGGTTTGCTTCCACAGGGCGGGAATGCACTGCTTGGCTGTATTCAAGAGATGAAGCAAAAGGGATTTTTTTATACCGATATCTCAAACTTCAAAAGATGGGGAAGATAGGCCACAGGGTCAGACCCCAAATCCACCCCAGTCAGAAATTTCACCACTTCCCTGACCTTTGTCCAGAAAGAGTCCAAGCCCGGACAGGACCAAAATACGTGAAGTGTAGAACCCTCGGCTTCTCCACAGCACGAAGAAGAAACAGCAGGATATATCTTATGCAAAACAGAAATATATATCTTATGCAAATTTGGAAATTACCATGTGTGTTTTAGACCAATAAGGATAATGGAAAGGTGTTACAACTTCAATTTTTGTTTATATGTGGATGATGTAAGCGCTGGCATCATTTTGTTAGGTGTTTTTTATTTAGGTTTTTATCATGTATTTTATATTTCATGTCTTCGAAATTTGTGGCTACTGAAATGTGATTTTAATCATGTATTAAGAGATGTGTTTTCATGTCTATATGAGGGTGTGGACAACATTGTTGGGATCCATCCTGGCTGCAGCAGCCCTCTATTCAGGTATATTAGAGGGCCACTTGCTTCTCACAAGGGCCCCGAGAGGCCCCATTGAGCGGCCATCTAATATGCCTGAATAGAGGGCCAGCGATGCCTGATTGCGGTTGGTCACCGCCTGAATAGAGAGCTGCACACTGTCACTTCTGGCATACCCGATGAGCCCGCACTGACCACCCAGAGCCCCTACTGACCGCACTGACCACCCAGAGCCCCTACTGACCGCACTGACCACCCAGAGCCCCTACTGACCGCACTGACCAACCAGAGCCCCTACTGACCACCCAGAGCCTCAGACTGACCACCCAGAGCCCACACTGACTGCCAGAGAGCCCCACTGACTGCCAGAGAGCCCCACTGACTGCCAGAGAGCCCCACTGACTGCCAGAGAGCCCCACTGACCGACTGGGAGCCAGAGAGCCCGCATTGACCACCAGAGAGCCCGCACTGGCCTCCTAAGAGCCTGCACTTGCCATCTCAGAGCCTGAACAGCCTCCTGAGAGCCGGCACAACCCCACTGAAACCCCACACAGCCCTCATGAGACCATGGAGACATCAGGCCGTGAACCCGGAGCAACACAGAGTATGTAGCTTCTTAGTATTCTGCATTTCTGTATAAAGTATTGCTGGGATTGGTAGTCCTCTACAGCTGATGGTATTATTCTGCAGTGCTTAACAATTTATTGCTGGGATTTGTAGTCCTCTATAGCTGGTGCCATTCGGCATTGCTTTATAATGTATTGCTGGAAATTGTAGTCCTCTATAGTTGGTGGTATTCAGTATTGCCGTTTAATTCATTGATGGGATTTGTAGTCTCTCTACAACTTGGCAGATCTACCAGGCTCAGAGCTGCAGCTGGGCTCTGGTGCTCCACCACTGACTCCAAGCTGTAGAGAGACTACAAATCACAGCCTGGACAGGAGGAAGAGGGCACTGGGCACTGGCGACCGTGGGCATTTCCATAAAAAGGCCCACCAAAATCCTTAGCACCAGGCCCGTGATGCTCTTAATCCAGCCCTGCCAGGATGCAACGTAACTCTGTGCTGTCAGCATATAGCGAACAAAAGCTCACTATATGATGAGTTTTGGGTCACAGGCAGACAGGGCCGGATTTCCCACAAGGCCAACCAAGGCCCGGCCTCGAGGGGCAGCAGGGATGTGGATTTCCTATCTCCCGATGCCCGGGACATGCAGTTCCAGGTGCTGAGCGGGTAGTTGTTTTCTATATTTAGCCCGGCTTTGGGCAAGCAGAGCTAAATGTAAAGAGGGGAAGTCGCCGAGATCACTTTGTATGCAGCCTGCAGGTCTGCCATTCTCCATGGGGCGGAGGGGGGTTGCTGGGTAGGGTGGTGCATTGAGGAACCTGGCTTTGGGGCAGCAGAGAGAGTAAATTTGACCCTGCAGATGGATATTAGCAAATGTCCTCCTGTGACCTAAAGAAAACTATGGCCAAAAAGGTTTGGCCATAGTTCTCTTTTCAGCCACATGAATAAAAGCTGACTATTTGTAAGCACCCTTGTTGGCGTTATATGGTTTGTCCCAATCTCAGTAGCTGCCACTGTTGCTGAACAGCTTGGTCTGGATTTAAAGGTAAAGGAAAATAAAGAAAAGGAATTTATATACTGAATACTACTATATTTACTTCATCCCAACACAGTATTTTTCACCATGGTAGGTTTTTAACTACTTTCATAGCAATTGTTAATCAATTTTTTTCTTTTTCTCCTTTGTATTTCAGAAAACAATTTTCATGTAGCCCATCATAAATATGAAAGTGGTGTCACATACTACTTTGTATCACAAATCAGACAGACTATATTTTTACAAAGCATAAGTCATATTTACAGCGGTGATATGGAGGAGGTCGAATATTGTAAAATAAACCACAAGAAAAAACGTAGAAAACCACAAGAGACAAGACCTCACGTAGAAGGTGAGTCACATCAATTTCTGTTTTTCCCCATACTGCATAGGTGTAAATTGCAGCATCAATTATACTGTATATCAATAAATGTTGTAATGCTTTATTTATAGCTTTCAACATTTTTATTGTTTTCATCACAACATAAAATCACAACATACAACATTGCTCAATAAAAAAAAAGGGTTTCTGCCATGTTAACCCTAACAAGCAACTTTAACGCACAACCAAGAACCCCAGAAAAGCCATCAGGTCTTGCCTTCGTTCAGTAAGAGTGATATAGCTGCAAGGTTACCCCTTCCTGCTAAGCTACCGCCGCGGGTGGAACTATGCTATTCCGGCCGTAGTGGTTACCCACTCTCGTCTTGTCCTAGAAGATTATTTATAGATGGTTTTAGCATACTAAGAAGATAGAATTACGCTACACTTAGCACTAGTCCGGAATAATGCTTTATTTATAAAGTGGCAACATATTGTGCAGCATTGTAAAATTATAAAAGTCTGTAAATTACAAACTCTTTCTGTGCTACTTTACAAATTATGGATGGACATAAATGGGCCAATTGTTAGGCAAGTTCAATCCCTTTCAACCAGCTTTTAATTGTACCAACAAGCAAGAAGATCAAAGTCTCCCAACAATTTCAATTGCTTGCCAATTTCGATACAAACTGTTAGTTGCGGGTTCAAAAGCTGGTTAACAGTGGATGAAATTGCATGAAAATTAATGAATTTGTATATGTGAATCTGTTACAATGTTGGAAGCAGAATGCCACCAGCACACCCGATAAATTGGTCAGATGAACGTCTTCTTTAATGACGCATTTTGCCACATTGATGACGGTATGGAGTGCAGTGGGATCCCCATTGGACTTTTCTGTTACAATGTTGGTACCTGAAAAGTCCCGTTTAAAATTTTAAAGGTTGATATGATGGATGTGATGCCATGATCCTCCATCAATCAAACTGCAGTGTAATAAAATGTGATAAGTTAGCTTTCTTTAAAAAAATAATTTAGACCCCCTTCACATTATACCGTTTCCATCACAGTAAATTACCACACGTGTAGTACTTTGTTATGACTTTTGTCATTATTATTAGGGTTGCACAGATACCAAGTACAGTACTCGGTACAAGTACGAGTACATGTACAGATACCTTTGTGCTCCAAGACTAGACTAGAGAAAAATTAAAAAATTAGGAGGCAGCTGTAATTTGTAAGGAGCACTTGGAGCTCCTGGGATTTGTACATCTCTGTTTTAATGTACGATTTTGTTTTTATAAATATAAATAAACAGATGCACAGATACCAGTTTTGCGAGTACGAGTACTGATACTTGCTGAGTACTTACAAGTACTGATACATTTTTGTGTATTGTCATGTGACAGTTTTTCTAAAACAATACAGACTAATGATTTCAGGACAGTGGTGGAGCGCAAGAGCCCGGTCCCAGCTGTAACCGCTGCAACCCTGGTAGTTCTCATGAAAATGCCAAGTATCTGCACTGGTACTCGAAAAGTATCTGTGCATCCCTAATTATTATGCATTGGCAGCCTATTGATTTAGATTTGGCTACCAACACATGGCAACAGAGTGCCTGTTACCGTGTATTTGATGTGATTCAATAATGCAAAGCAAGCTTAAAGCTTAAATCCAGCCAGAACGTATTTTTATTATTATTATACAGGATTTATAGAGCGCCAACAGTTTGCGCAGCGCTTTACAATATAAAGAAGAAATTACAATCACAATACAATTCAAGACAAGATGGTAATGAGGGCCCTGCCCCTGAGGGCTTTTTTGTTTTGGATATAGTGGGAAACCCATTTTCTATTCCAGCCTGTGCCCCCATTGAAAGGATTTCCTCTCACTTCCTGCCTGGTCAGGAAGTAATGGTAAATCTCCTCAATAGGGACACAGTACAAAACACAGACATTTCCCAGCACACTCACCAGCTAGCCTGCAACAAAACTAATGACAGTGTCTAACAGTATGCGTTAAAAACAAAGGTTTTAGTTGCACAAATTTGCTAAATATAAGGAAGCCCACTGCCTCGTCAAGGCTTCTCTGTGGGCTCCCTCCAGGCAAACCTGCATTCAATTTAACTAATGCTTTATATGCTCCAATATGGAGGCTCTAAAATGTGAATATAAACACTCCTGCGATTTTATTGTCCCAAGCCCACCCTAACACCACTATGTAAAGCTGTCAAATATGTATTCATCAGCTTTAGGCTCTCTCCAGCCACTGGCACCCAAACACAGGTGGCCACCATCAAAGAGCGTTCAGAACCAGTGATTAGCTGGTCTGCTCTTGACAACACCCACCTGAAAGTGACAAGGACATGACATTTTTGGCAGGATCAACAGGTATTGTCTGTACTTGCTGAAAATGTTTTCAGCTGGAAAAGTGAAAACAAATACAGCCACCACCTCCAAGGACTGGTAAGCAAAAAAGGTGTAAAGTGTATTGTCATGTGACAGTTTTTCTAAAACAATACAGACTAATGATTTCAGGACAGTGGTGGAGCGCAAGAGCCCGGTCCCAGCTGTAACCGCTGCAACCCTGGTAGTTCTCATGAAAATGCCAAGTATCTGCACTGGTACTCGAAAAGTATCTGTGCATCCCTAATTATTATGCATTGGCAGCCTATTGATTTAGATTTGGCTACCAACACATGGCAACAGAGTGCCTGTTACCGTGTATTTGATGTGATTCAATAATGCAAAGCAAGCTTAAAGCTTAAATCCAGCCAGAACGTATTTTTATTATTATTATACAGGATTTATAGAGCGCCAACAGTTTGCGCAGCGCTTTACAATATAAAGAAGAAATTACAATCACAATACAATTCAAGACAAGATGGTAATGAGGGCCCTGCCCCTGAGGGCTTTTTTGTTTTGGATATAGTGGGAAACCCATTTTCTATTCCAGCCTGTGCCCCCATTGAAAGGATTTCCTCTCACTTCCTGCCTGGTCAGGAAGTAATGGTAAATCTCCTCAATAGGGACACAGTACAAAACACAGACATTTCCCAGCACACTCACCAGCTAGCCTGCAACAAAACTAATGACAGTGTCTAACAGTATGCGTTAAAAACAAAGGTTTTAGTTGCACAAATTTGCTAAATATAAGGAAGCCCACTGCCTCGTCAAGGCTTCTCTGTGGGCTCCCTCCAGGCAAACCTGCATTCAATTTAACTAATGCTTTATATGCTCCAATATGGAGGCTCTAAAATGTGAATATAAACACTCCTGCGATTTTATTGTCCCAAGCCCACCCTAACACCACTATGTAAAGCTGTCAAATATGTATTCATCAGCTTTAGGCTCTCTCCAGCCACTGGCACCCAAACACAGGTGGCCACCATCAAAGAGCGTTCAGAACCAGTGATTAGCTGGTCTGCTCTTGACAACACCCACCTGAAAGTGACAAGGACATGACATTTTTGGCAGGATCAACAGGTATTGTCTGTACTTGCTGAAA
Source organism: Nanorana parkeri (assembly GCF_000935625.1). Classification (NCBI taxonomy): domain Eukaryota; kingdom Metazoa; phylum Chordata; class Amphibia; order Anura; family Dicroglossidae; genus Nanorana; species Nanorana parkeri. The sequence goes on from NW_017309376.1 coordinate 16,697, forward strand.
ATGTTTTCAGCTGGAAAAGTGAAAACAAATACAGCCACCACCTCCAAGGACTGGTAAGCAAAAAAGGTGTAAAACGTACAATTCCAATGTTCATTCCAATGTTCGTTCATTTACACAGCTTATTGGCTACAAAATGGTTATTTTTATAGAATTTTTTTTAACTAGGAGAAGTTGTGTTACAAAAGTTGGGAGATCATTGTGAAATCACAGACTTGTTTTGTGTTTATAACAGAACCTTCCACAATTGTCTACGCTCATATAAGGACTTCCCACATCCAGTTGCCGGTGGAGGATGCAAAAGCTGGTGAGTGTTATATGCACAATATCTCTCCTCTCTTAAAAATCCTTTAGGCTTGTATAGATAAATGTTTATTTCTAATAAAGTCTCTCACACCCAAACTGGAAGAGTTAAAAATGCTTGGACTTCTGTCCTTCTTTTTTTATAGACCTTGAATGTACATGCTGTGGTATAAGTTTTATATACTGTGTAAGTGTGTGTATACAGTATATGTGTATATATATAGATATCTATATATACTGTATATGCATGTGTGTGTAGCCACCCTAAGCGGGGTGACTACCTAAATTTAGTTTGCTAGGACTGTGTTTGTAATTACTTTACCACAGAATTCTTCACATCATCAGAATAATCTTCTAACATCACATAGAGACCAATATATATATATATAGATATATATTTTGCAATTTGATATTTGAAAGCAAAATATTATTAAAAATAAATCCTTCAACGGATGGAAGAAATTTTTGCTCTTAAAACAATCAAGAAAAATGTTAATGAAAGTACCAAATATGTTATGCTTCAAGTGATTTTAACCACTTCAAGACCAGGTGTTTAGACCCCCTTGCTGGCCAGGCCATTTTTCAGTATTCAGCGCTGCGGTACTTTCACTGACGTTTATTCCGTCATGCAACGCTGTACTGAAATGAATTTTATACTATTTTTTGGGGACAGATAGAGCTTTCTTTTGGTGGTATTTAATCACCACTAAAGGGAGCGTGTCTGAGCGGAGGTCTAAAGACGCCCGCTCAGATCTAGAGACCTCTCGGACGGCCGTTTTTTTTACAACGGCTGGCCCTGAATTGGTTAATGTTATTTGTGTTGCTAAGTGTCAGGGGGTGTCTTACCCTTCCTTGTCCAGTTGCTTGCAGCAGGGCTTGTGTAGTGTGTCTGACACCATTATTCCTCTTTGGTGCCCTCTTATGACCAAAACCCATTCACATCATCATTCTGCAACTACTAACAAAACATCTGACAAATTCCTGCCTCAGAGTGATGATGCAACACCAGCTCACTATTAAACCATCAGTTTATCCATTCAGTCTCCGCCCTTGCATGTGTTCTGATCTACCAAGTGTGCTGTTGCTGTTCCTGTTCTCCATGTATGACCCTGGCTCTGGCTGACTGATCTCTTGGTTCCTGACTCTGGCCATTGTTTCTCTTCATCCTGTTCTCAGTGTTCCCTGACCTGGTGTGGCTGACTACCTGCTTTGGCATCTGACCCCTTGCTTGGCACTGACGACGTCCTGGACTTTCTTCATTTTTTTTTGCCATTTATGTTTATTGCTGTTTTCAATATTTTTATTATATTTTTTAAACCTTCACTTTAAGTTTCTGTCTGGTTTCTTGGTTCCCTAACACTAACCTGAAACAGGTATAGGGATAATGACACTTATTTTGGACACATTTCTGCAAAGGAGGCCAGTAATTGCGGCCCCTGTATCTCTCTCAAGACGTAGTCACTTTAACTTGAAAAAATCAATCCGCACTGCATGTGAACTGGTCCATATTGCATCACAATCTGTTCCAAATTTAAACTTGTCAAAATTCCATTCAAATTATCAATTTCAGTTTGGTGGGGTGTGAAATCATTGCTTAATCAACTGATGATCATTACATGTATAGACCAAATAACTTACCTTGCATCTTTTATGCTTCTGCTGTCTTGAGCCTGGCATTATTATAGGGTCTACATATCATATTGCGGTCTTTTTTTTTTTATGTTACAGAAAGCACGGGGAGACATTCCAAGTGTCGAACCATCACCACAATCCTCATCATCCTCGTTGTCCTTACGCTTTGTTGCTGCATTCCTGTTTTCAGTGAGTAGAAATTATACAAAATGATTTCCACTATACATATATTGTCCTCCTTTAGTTTCTAATCTCTAATTTTCCTACAAAGTAGCTGCTCCAGACTGTGAATCTTTCAGATATAATTTATAACATGCAGTTGGTGTCACAAGGGGGGTGCGGGGAGTGCGGCCTGCACCAGGGTGACACCATTGGAGGGGTGACACCAAAATGACTGACAGTGATTTTGATATCAGCCCCTCTGGACCGAGAGCCCGACAGTTGCAGGAGAGAGGAGGGGACCTGGCGGCATACCTTATCCCGCCGGGTGAACGTCCCCTCCTCTCTCTGCCGGTGTCCATCAAAAAGACGGCCGCGCATGCGCGAAGACGTCATCGCGCATGCGCGCAGTGACATCACGTGCATGTTTGATGATGTCACAGAGGGGTGTCACCCAGTATCCACTCCAGATGACACCCAGCCTCGGGACTGAACTCCGGACAGATATACACTTAATTTGTGTCTTTTATATCATTAATATATCAAGAAATGTATTTTTTTTTCAAGTGATATAAATACATCATTTTGACTTGGTATCTGCCTCTTGCAATCTATGTACAGCAGAGTTCAGACTAAGGGAGGTAGAAGCCGCACAAGGAGCTGATCAGTTGTGCCACAGTGTAAGGAGCATACAACAGAGTGACAGAGACATGAGTTCATCAGTGATCTACTTCTCCTTTCACTGTTCAGTCACAGGGTAGGGAAGGGGCCTGTAATTAAAAGTAAAAATGCAACAAGGAAAGACCAGGTTCCCTCTCCAGCTGGACAGAGCCATCCTGTGTGGCAGAGCTGTTTAAATCTCAGGACGGAATAGACAGAAATACAAGTCCTTTGGCAGGTAAAGCAGCTCCCATATACACTATATTGCCAAAAGTATTGGGACACCCCTCCAAATCCTTGCTACTAAATATTCCGCTGTCACCTGTTAGTGGTATTATAACAAAGTGGAAGCAACTGGGAACAACAGCAACTCTGCCGCGAAGTGGTAGGCCACGTAAAATGACAGAGCGGGGTCAGCGCATGCTGAAGTGCACAGTGCGCAGAAATCACCAACTGTCTGCAGAGTCAATAGCTACAGACCTCCAAACTTCGTGTGACCTTCAGATTGGCACAACAACAGTGCGTAGAGATCTCCATGGAATGGGTTTCCATGGCCGAGGAGCTGAATTCAAGCCTTACATCACCAAGTGCAATGCAAAGCGTGGGATGCCGTGGTGTAAAGCGTGCCGCCACTGGACTCTAGAGAAGTGGAGACGTGTTCTCTGGAGTGACCAATCACGCTTCTCTGTCTGGCAATCCGATGGACGTGTCTGGGTTTGGCGGTTGCCAGGAGAATGGTACTTGCCTGACTGCATTGTGCCAAGTGTAAAGTTTGGGGGAGGGGGGATTATGGTGTGGGGTTGTTTTTCAGGGGTTGGGCTTGGCCCCTTACTTCCAGTGAAGAGAACTCTTAAGGCATCAGCACACCAAGACATTTTGGACAATTTCATGCCCCCAACTTTGTGGGAACAGTTTGGGGACGTCCCCTTTCTGTTTCAACATGACTGCGCACCAGTGCACAAAGCAAGGTCCATAAAGACATGGATGGGGGAGTTTTGGGTGGAGGAACTTGACTGCACAGAGTCAAGAGTCCGCACAGAGTCCTGACCTCAACCCGATAGAACACCTTTGGGATGAATTAGAGCGGAGACTGCGAGCCCGGCCTTCTCCTCCAACATCAGTACCTGACCTCACAAATGGTCCAACATTCCCATAGACACTCCTAAACCTCGTGGACGCCTTCCCTGAAGAGTTGAAGCTGTTATAGGGGCAAAGGGCGGAGCCGACTCAATACTGAACCCTACGGACTAAGACTGGGATGCCATTAAAGTTCATGTGCGTGCAAAGGCGTCCCAATACTTTTGGCAATATAGTGTATGCATTTCATCTGTGCATTCAGCTGTTTGCCTGGAGTTCAGCTTTAAGCAAGAGAAGTTTAATAAGAAAAGTATGTTCGCATTTCTGCCTGAAGCTATGCATTTGGAGAAGTAGCAACATGTTGCTTTTCTCTCTTGAACAAGCTTTCATAGCATAACAGGAACATAGAAAAAAAATCAGCATAAGGTTACAGAGGCAGATTATATAGCACGTGGGCTGGAACATGAAATTTACTGAATCAATGGAATTGATCTGCACATACAGTGCAGATAAAAAGATGAGAGTAGGGCATCAGTACAGAACACAGTTATACAGTCACATAAATGTTAGGGATGGTTCCCCTAAATGAACACTTGATGGCAGCACAATAGTCCACATTCATATTGTACAGAGGAACAAGAAAATTTAACTTGCAAACAGAACCAGCGTAATGTAGCCTAAGAGTACACACTCAGATATTTATAGTTTCCTGGAAAGGGGCCCCCATAAAAGAGTCCATGGTCAGGAGTTTCCGGTGGCTGAAGACAAGACCACTGTAAGCTCAGTATCCCAAAGGTCTGCCGACCCAAAGTTCAGCAGACCTAGGTAAATCTAAAAGTTAATACCCAGAAGGTGACCTTGAGCAAGAACAGCCTGTTTTTTTTTTAAATTCCTGTTGAGATCTAAACTATTCCTGTAGAATCCTCTGCACACATGGGCTTCCTGCCACCACAATACATTCAACTCTACATGAGCTTGTGGGAGTAGACTCATATGGGATTCAGTGCCTCCATCTGACCACTTTGATTAGCCTTCAGTGTAGGCACAGCTGAAAAATATAGACACATCAGAAATATTTCAGCATGCTGAATGAGTCCCTGTCAGAGCACAATGAAAACCAGACAAGCGAAAGGTGCTAGTTAAAAATATTTATTGAGAACAGTGTCCACAGGAGCAAGTAGAATCAGAAACCAGAAAAGCCAAAAAGTCAGGAGCCGGAGGGGGTAGTCGTCCAAGCCAGGTCAGGAACACAGATCAGCTTCATCAGGAACAAGCCAGGAGCAGGAAATCAGCATTGTCAGGAACAAGCCAGGAGCAGGAGCCAGAGGAGAACGTCAGTCAGGATCGGGTCACACACAGAATTAGGATACTCAGAGCAGCAGGAATGCACTAGCAGGAAGACCACGCAAGGGCAAGGTCAGACTGGACTGAGTGGTTTATATATAATGAGTGGGGTGACATCATCACTCAGAGACAGGAAACTCCCATCTGGCTCTCTCAGATGACGCTCTCCTGTCTGACCATAAGAGGGAGCCTGGGAGTAGTGAGCAACGTTCCAGAGTCTGCTTAGGCAAAGTAAAATGGCAGCCAAGCCAGAATACTGCAAACCAGTAAAGTCATGGTGGAACCCTGACAATCCCGCAGCCATGCAAATACACCCTTTTCTCTTCCCAAAAGAAGAAAACTATTAGAAACTAAACTATAGGTGTTTAAATGCACGGCTTTGATGATGCTTAGGAATCACTTTGAGAATTTGAAGATGTCAAGGTTCTTATTTTTAGTAGATGATAGAAGACATGTGTCATCATATAACAATGGGAAATCCCTCTGCTACTGTGCTGATAATTACACTAGTGGATGTTCTCCTGTATCTACTTGAGCCATTGTTCAAATGCAGACCAAACAATTTAATTTAGACATAGCAAAAGCTATTAATAAAAGGGGCTACCTGAGTGCATACAAATGAAATAGCTTGTATAGGTAAGGAATTGCATTCTATACTGTAGTTTGAGTGAACCTAAAAGAGATTGTGCAGACATATAAAACCAGGTTGTAACTTGTATGACCATATGTGGGCCCAAACCAGCCATCAAATTTATATTTCTAGGAGATACTTCTTATACATGCCGGAAACTGATCATTGGTGAGGTTGGGGTGTGGAGACCTTTGTTAGTCCCAATCATCAGTTATGTGAGTCAAAATAGTTTTTCAACTATTGAGCCTTTTAGAAATACAGGCAGTCCCTGGGTTACTTACAAATGGGGACTGTAGGTTTGTACTTAAGTAGAATTTGTATGTAAGTCGGAACAGGTACATGTTTTAAGTGTAACTCCAGCCAAAAAAACATTATTTCGTTTTGGATAGCATAGGGAAGGGTCATGTTTGTTTTGCTATCTGTACCCCTTGTTCAGAAGATTATAATATAATAAAAAAAATGTTTTATTTAAAATGACACCAAAAAAAAGTTATTTTCTATTTTTAATTTTATTTTATAAACTTTAATTTTTTTTATTTGTTTGCATTTTTAAGTTTTATTTAAGTTTTTTTTTACTTTTTTACATTTCTTTTTAATGAATTTTTTTATTTTTTAAACAGTAGAAATGCATGCGTTTGCCATTTGTTTTGCTTGATTTTTTTATTTTTTAAACTTTTTTTGTAATTATTTTAATGCTAGGAGCCATACCCAGCCTGCTATTGGATATTGTAAAATGCAATAGACAATAGCAAGCTGGCTATTGCATCTGCCCACTGCCTGCTGTCAATCAGCAGAGGAGGAGCCTGATGGAGAAAGTTCTTTATCAGGTCCTCCCATGCTGATTGACAGCAAGCAGTGGGCGGGTTCAATAGCCAGCTTGCTATTGACTATTGCATTTGACAATATCCAATAGCGGGCTGGGTATAGCTCCGCCAACACAGGCGCGGAGAGCAGCGTGGACACAGGCCGCTGCAGCCACAGTTCTCGTAAATGTACCGGCGGCTGCCGGTACATTTACGAGAACTGTGGACCCCGTTCGTAAGTACGGATTGTCCGTAAGTCGGACGTCCGTAACCCGGGGACTGCCTGTATGTTATCTATACTTGGATTCACAGTTCCAGTCTTTATACTACCTACCAATGCCACTATAAGTCCACTTATGATGCCACAGAAATGTTATGTGCACTCAACACTGTTTTCACTCTCTTCTCTCATTCAGCTTGCAAATACATCCAGAAACCAAATTGTCCTGCGAATAGCAGTAGTACTGACTCAGGTAGGTACAGTATCAAAGACTATGACACCCGATATACGGTCAACATACAGTAGCTTGACTGGGTGTATAAAGGAATGTTGTGATATGCATAGGGTTGTCACCTTTTCTTCAAGCGAAACCCGAACACTCTAGCGACCGCAAACATTTCTTAGAGAAAATTAGTTGTAGCTTATTCATATGTAAATAGCGCCGCCCATTCATAAGTAAATATCACAGTTGACACTATTTTCAGTGCGGGGCCAGTAGCCCCATCTTAATTTTTGAAAGTAAACAAAAGTCACTCGCACTCCAAACGAATTTAGTCAATACGTTTATTGACTCTGGTGATAACACCTCCAAGCAACATTTCGGGACCTAGTGGCCCCTTCCTCAGGCAAACAATTTTGGTTGCCCCTTTCTGCCTGACATCTTGTGTCTGGGTTACTGCTGCCATGAAACCTGGACACAGCATTCAAAACCCAGACTGTGCTGGTGAATCCTGGACAGGGGGCAACCCTAGATATGAATCTAACAATGGACCTCACAGATCAACATCCATATGTATCCAGCCAGCACAAAAAAATAGATTTATATTCAGTTACACACAAAGCACATTGCAAGTCCTCTTGTTCCACATCTCTAAATTCATTAAATAGATTAAATAGATTTATTTCTGCACTTTTGCACATCATTAATGAATTACCCATTTTCCTGTGTGCATTTGTGCAGACATACCTTCATCTGAACACTAGATAGATACAATGAGGTTGATTTACTACAGGAGATGAGAAGATCCTCTTCAATGAGCCAAAAATATGTATGTGTCTGCATGGAAATGAGGGAGGGATGTCTTTTACCTTTTTAAAGAATATCGTATTAACTTTAATTTGTTTTAATTACTTTTTTTGTTATCACTTGAAAAAGATCTCCAGGGAAACTTATTGTTAACCCACCAACGAGCACTTAACCCTTGCAATGTGTTTGTATGTGGAATAGCCCCACTGCAAGGGTTAAGTGCTCATTGGTATTTAGGTGCTAAAATAACAAATTATACTCACCCAAAGCTCCAAGCCAGTCAGCTGCACTCCCTCCAGCCTGTAACCTCCTCCCTGAAGCATTGGAATCTTCTTCAGCATCCTCAAGACTATACACTGTGTATAGACGATGATGATTTACGGGACCATAGACCACTGCATAGGAGGGGGAGAAACACAAGAAGGACCTGTCTAGGAAGAAGTTGGCTCGGAGCTTTGGGTGAGTAAAACTTTTTTTTTTTTAACCTAGGCACAAACAAGTACTTAACTCTTGCAATGCAGAGGTAGCCCCACTGAAAGGGTTAAAAAAAATCCTGATGTTCTTTGAGGGCCCATTCACACCAATTACGGTGCGTTCCAGAGCGACAGCTGCTGGAACACACACCAATCGCTCACTAAACTTCCCCCTTCATTCTGGGGCAGGAGAGGGTGTGGCAGTGTATTGCAATCAATGGCACCACACACCCCCACCCGCAGTGCGATCAGATGCCCCAGAACGAAGGGGATAGTTCATTGGTCAATTGTTGTGCGTTCCAGCAGCTGCCGCTCTGGAATGCACTGCAATTGATGTGAATGGGTCCTACAGCGTATCTAAACCCAAAAGCAAAAATGTAAAAATTGCAGCTTCACAGTCCTTAAATGTGGTGGCTGTGTTAGTTTTCTTTTTTTTTTTAAACAAACCATTCAACACTGACAGGGGTGCTTATAATGGTCAGCTGTTATTCATTTATGTAAAACCTTCATCCCAAAAGAAAAGACAAAAAAAAAAAAGTGTTGCTGTAATTGATTAAAAAGTGTTCATCGAAGCTCAGATTTAATTTGTCAGTCAAGTTCATCTAAATCTGGTAGTACATCTAACACCACCCTCCCCACAGGGTGACAATGCTGCTGCCCACGCATAGCTCCATGTGTAGCCGTAGAGAGAAGCCAACCTAAGACAGGAAGTGGCTGGACCACCAAATAAGAATAAATGGAAAAAAAACAAACTTAAAAAAAGAAAAACTAATGCAGCCACTGCATCTAAGGATTGGTAAGCTACAATATATTGTTGTTGGTAGGGATTCACCAGTACCATTTTTTCCCGAACGAGTACTTAAGGATGCTTTTCCTTAAGTACTCGCCGATACCAATTACTGATACTTATTGTTGTGTCATGTGACAGTCTTTCTAAAACAATACAGACTGATGATTTTAGGACAGTGTCGGAGTGCCAGGGCCCGATCACAGCTGCAATCGCTGCAACCCTGGTAGTTCTGCCACTGACTCCAAGCTGTAGAGGGGCTACAAATCTCAGCAATAGGTTATAAAGCAATGCAGAATACCACCAGCTATATAGGATTACAAATCCCAGCAATACATTATACAGCACAATGCAGAATACCATCAACTTTAAAGGACTACAAATCCCAGCAATGCAATAAAAACTAGGGATGCACCGATATATCGGCCGAAATTGGCACTTGTGGCTAAATGACGAAAGTGCCATATTTCTGCCGATACATCGGCGCATCCGTGATTTCTTTCCCCTCCCCGCTGGGCGCTGCTCTGTGTCCCAGCGGGGAGGAGAGAAAATGACAGCCGGCCAAGCGCTGTGGGACAAGAGCGCTGTGAGCGGCCGGTGTCTCTCCTCCCACACCGCTCGGCCGCCTATCACAGTGCGGCAGAGCGGTGTGGGGGCAGAGACAGCGCTGTCACAGGAGGCTGAGCTCTCCTCTCGCAGCACTCACTCAGCCTCCTGTGACAGAGAGGAGAGCGAGAGCAAACACTCAGTGATCAGTGATTGCTGAGTGTTTGTAGATAATTGAGGACATGGTATGGTTACTATATCCTTAATTATGAATGAATGGGAGTGATCTACATCACCTCCTGTCCATTCATAATTGTGGTTATAGTAAACCTACTATATTCTCAAGTTATGAATGATCAGGAACACTCATAACTCGGGTCGGGTCCATTCACAAAGCTGCCGAAGGATCTGGCCGTAGCTTCGGCCGATCCTTCGGCTAGCTTCGGCCTCAGGACCCCTTCGGTTCAGTAGAACCGAAGGGGTGCTGTATGGGCTATTCACAATAGCCCGTACAGCTCCCGATCATGGCCGAGCGGCTCAGTCGAGCCGAGCGCTGAAAGCCGAAGCTGGCCTGCTTCTGACAGCCGTGATCTTACGGCTGGCTCCGGCCACTTTCAGAGAGATCAGCGTCCCTGGTTACCTGCTAACCAGGGACACTGATCTCCAAACAGCTAACTCTCCCTGGCGCCCCGGGAGTCTCCTGCTCCCAGCCGCCCAGGAGAGAAACACTGCTGTATGCTAGCTCCGCACAATCGTTTTCTATTTACTTTTTTAAAAACTTTTTTCACTCTTTTTCTGTTCTGCTCGGTACCCCCGAGGGACGGAGCAGAACAGCCGAGCCACTCACTGCTGTTCGGCATCTTTAAGAATAGCCCGAACAGGTTCGGCTCAGCCGATCCAGATGTTGGATCGGCTGAGTCGAACTCCTTCTGCTCTTCGGGTTGGCTGAACATGCTGAGCATGTCGGCCGACCCGAAGCCACGCGAAGCAAGCCGATGTACGGCTGAAATCAGCCGTACCAGCCTGAAGTGAATAGCCGAACACTGTTCCGCTCACTTCACTTGGGGTCGGTTGTTCACTCGGCTGCCTACGGCAGATTAGTGAATAGACCCCATAGTATCTCACAGAAGTGAGTACCGTATTTGCCGGCGTATAAGACGACTCGGCGTGTAAGACGACCCCCTACTTTTTGTATTAAAATATAGGTTTTGGGCTATACTCGTCGTATAAGACGAGTATAGCCCAAAATAATGTTTAAATGCACCCACTAACATCCATTGTGGTATTCCCGAGTGTGGCTCGGGATTAATTTTCAGTACCATAAGTGTTAACCCCGAGCCACACTCGGGATTACAGTCTCTTACCTTGTCCACGATCCCCACAGCGTCCTCCATCTTCCGTCCTTCAGCTACATACAGTATACCGCGCTGAGCCAATCACGGCAGGCTTTGTATTCATTAATACAGGCTTTGTATTAATGAATACAAAGCCTGCCA
>NW_017309376.1:29181-41956 GCF_000935625.1 Nanorana parkeri
TTTTGTAATCTTTTTTATTATTTTTTTTACTTTTTATTTATTTATTTTTTTACTTTATTATTACTTATTAACTTTTTACTTAATTTTTTAATCAATTTTTTTAACTTAACTTTATTGCTATTACACAGGAGCTAACAATCCCCTGTGTGATAGCAATTGGAGGTGACAGGTTCTCTTTATTGACCCTGTCACCTCCAATACAGGAGTTCTAGCACAGCACTGTGCTGGAACTCCTGTGATAAGTGAGAGAGGAAGAGCACAGCTCTCCCCTCTCACTGTCTACAGTCTACACGGAGCGGCAGGTTAAAACTAACCTGAGGACGGAGGCGGGAGGACATAGCATGGAGAGAGGTAGGGGTGGGGGGCAGCGGAGGGAGGACGGACAGGCTGCAGTGTTATTACAAGTGATCTTGGTGATACCGCCAAGATCACTTGTAAAGAAACAATCGGCTTCCCCTTCTACATTTAGCTCTGCTTGTGCAAAGCAGGGCTAAATGTAGAAAACAAATGACATGCTTGGGTGACTTCAAACGTGTGCCACCCCTCTTTTCCGTGCCCCCCCGAGACCGGGCCTCGGTGTCCTTGCCGAGAATCCAGCCCTGGTGATGACACAGAAGAAATGACACTTTGCTACAATGTAAAGTGGTGAGTGTACAGCTTGTATATCAGTGTACATTTGCTGTCCCCTCAAAGTAACTCAACACACAGCCATTAATGTCTACACCGCTGGCAACAAAAGTGAGTACACCCCTAAGTGAAAATGTCCAAATTGGGTCCAATTAGCCATTTTCCCTCCCCGGTGTCATGTGACTCGTTAGTGTTACAAGGTCTCAGGTGTGAATGGGAAGCAGGTGTGTTAAATTTGGTGTTATCGCTCTCCCTCTCTCATACTGGTCACTGGAAGTTCAACATGGCACCTCACGGCAAAGAACTCTCTGAGGATCTGAAAAAAAGAATTGTTGCTTTGCATAAAGATAGCCTAGGCTATAAGTAGATTGCCAAGACCCTGAAACTGAGCTGCAGCATGGTGGCCAAGACCATACAGCGGTTTAACAGGACAGGTTCCACTCAGAACAGGCCTCGCCATGGTCGACCGTTGAGTGCACATGCTCAGCGTCATATCTAGAGGTTGTCTTTGGGAAATAGACATATGAGAGCTGCCAGCATTGCTGCAGAGGTTGAAGGGGGGGGGGTCAGCCTGTCAGTGTTCAGACCATACGCCGCACACTGCATCAAATTGGTCTGCATGGCTGTCGTCCCAGAAGGAAGCCTCTTCTAAAGATGAGGCACAAGAAAGCCCGCAAACAGTTTGCTGAAGACAAGCAGACTAAGGACATAGATTAGTGGAACCATTTCCTGTGGTCTGATGAGACCAAGATAAACTTTTTTGGTTCAGATGGTGTCAAGCGTGTGTGGTGGCAACCAGTTGAGGAATACAAAGACAAGTGTGTCTTGCCTACAGTCAAGCATGGTGGTGGGAGAGTCATGGTCTGGGGCTGCATGAATGCTGCCGGCACTGGGGAGCTACAGTTCATTGTGAGGGAACCATGAATGCCAACATGTACTGTGACATACTGAAGCAGAGCATGATCCCCTCCCTTTGGAGACTGGGCCGCAGAGCAGTATTCCAACATGATAACGACCCCAAACACACCTCCAAGATGACCCCTGCCTTGCTAAAGAAGCGGAGGGTAAAGGTGACAGACTGGCTAAGCATGTCTCCAGACCTAAACCCTATTGAGCATCTGTGGGGCATCCTCAAATGGAAGGTGGAGGAGCACAACGTCTCTAACATCCACCAGCTCCGTGATGTTGTCATGGGGGAGGGGAAGAGGACTCCAGTGGCAACCTGTGAAGCTCTGGTGAACTCCATGCCCAAGAGGGTTAAGGCAGTGCTGGAAAATAATGGTGGCCACACAAAATATTGACACTGTGGGCCCAATATGGACATTTCCCCTTAGGGGTGTACTCACTTTTGTTGCCAGCGGTTTAGACATTAATGGCTGGGTGTTGAGTTATTTTGAGGGGACAGCAAATGTACACTGATATACAAGCTGTACACTCACTGCCTTACATTGTAGCAAAGTGTCATTTCTTCTGTGTCGTCACATGACATCATATCAAATATTTACAAACATGTGAGGGGTGTACTCACTTCTGGGAGATACTGTATATATGTATATAATATCTTTCTTTCTATTCTGTTTAATTTTAGATCAGGACATCAAGCTAACGCAAATACGGAATCAGCTTTGTGTGAACGCAAGTGAGGGATCTGCTGGTATGTATTTTATCTACTGTCCATATTATTATTATTATTATAAAGGATTTATATAGCGCAAACAGTTTGTGCAGCGCTTTACAATATAAGGAAGACAGTACAATCACAATAGGACTCAAGACAAGATGGTACGGATGGCCCTGCCCCTGAGGGCTTACTGAAACGCACCTGTAGTAGGCTGAGTCCGAAGTGGATCTTAGGCTGAGGATAAGGCGAAGACATGGTCAGGCAGGCAGGGTCAGCAACAGTCTATTTTTTACTTTTTAATCACCTTTTTTATTTTTTTATTTAATTATTTCATTTTTTTAATAGTTTATTTCATTTTTTTTTAAAATCAATTTTTTTCCACTTAACTTTTTTGCTATCACACAGAAGAAAACAATCCCCTGTGTGATAGCAATTGGAGTTGACAGGTTCTCTTTGTTGACCCTGTATAAAAATGAAAGTCTCATATTGAAAAAATTAATAAACAACTCCCAAAAAATGTAAGTCTCTCGCCGCCGCGTGCACACATTTATAAATGTGAATATGCGTCGGGTGGGCCTACGCGTGAAAACGATTACACCACACATGTTACATATCGCCACGAACATGGGACTGTGAGCAATCATTCTAGGCCCATCAATCACCGATAACACTAAACTGATGAGCGGTAAAAGCTTTCTAAACGTCGCCTATAGCCAATTTTAGGCATGGTAGTTTTTTGCGATTTTGCAGGCGCACGCAATTATAAAGCTTGACAAGTTTGGTAACTATTTGCCCAACATGACCCCGTCTTTTATATGTTACTAAAAAAAATTGGTACTGATAAATGTTTTATAACATAACGTAGGGAAAACTGTTTTTTTTCCAAAATGTTTGACATTATTTCATTATATAGTAAAAAATGTAAAAAACCCAGTGGTGATTAAATACCACATAAAGAAAGCTCTGTGTCCCCAAAAAAATGGTATAAAATTATTTCAGTACAGCGTTGCATGACGGAATAAATGTCAGTCAAATTACCGCAGCACTGAATACTGAGAAATGGCCGGGACACGAAGGAGGTGTAACACCCCGGTCAGCAAGTGGTTAATGTTTCCCCATGACACTAACACTGCAAATATGTTCAGTACATGCAGGTTTGACATATACATTTGTATCTCCCTTCTGGAATTATTATTCTCATTGAACTTTGTAATGACAAAGATATTTATACATTTTAAGTGTTACTTTTATAAAGATTTTCCCCCCAAAATTTGAACATTTTCTTGCAGGGTGCACGCTGTGTCCCGATGGTTGGTTGCAGCACAATGAGAATTGTTATTACTATTCATCTGGCGGAGAATACAGAACATGGAATGAGAGCCGGGAGGAGTGTGATAGGATGGGGGCCCATCTACTGGTCATAAAGGACCCGGAACAGCAGGTATAGTATCACATGGCAATAGATGTGATGGAAATTACTAATGTAGGGATGCAGGAGCAAATATAATTTTTAGAAGCTCAGTCACACGTCTAATATCTCTTATTTGCTGAGAGTAGTGAATGCTACACAGATTAAACTAATTTGGGCTCATGGTGTGAGCTACACAAGTAGCATGTTGTAACGATAAGTCACAAATGGTTGGTTAGTACTTCAAAACTGTGTGATTATTAGGGATGCACCAATACCATTTTTTTAAGACCGAGTACGAGTACCATTATTTTTTATCAAGTACTCGCCGATACTAATTAACATCCTTGGCGGTATTCCTGAGTGTAGCTCGGGGTTACTTCTCCATACCCTGAGCTACACTCGGGAATACCGCATAGTATTCACTTACCTTGTCCCTCGAGCCGCGTGGTGTCCTCCGGCCGGCGCCGGCATTTGTCTTCCGGGTTCCGTCCCTTGCGAGCGTACACGTCGCACAGGGGCGGAACCAGCGGGAGATTTAAAAAAAAAACGGAGAAAACAAAAAAAAAAAGATCCAAAAAAAAAAAACCGAGCCGGAAAAAAGACGAAAAACAGAAAAGAAATATACCGCCAGGGAGGTTAATAATACTTTTTCTTAAAGGAATAGGTGACATTTTTTCTAAAACAATACAAAGTTAACAGTGATTGATGGCCCTAGAATTATTTCTTACGCTCCAGAGTTCGTGGTGATATGTAACGTGTGGCGCAATGGGACACTGTACCACAAAATACTAATTTCATGAAGTGATCCATTTATAGTGTTAACATGCATTATGAAAAAAAGGCCACAAGATGGCATATGGGTAGGAAGTGGAAGAAGGAAGCTCATTAACTGTGAATGGAATGATGAAGAAAACCATCATTTATCAAGTTTAAATGTAAGTTTAAGATTAGTTTTTAAACTTGGAAAAGTTTGGTGGTATGAAAATTTCTCCTAGCCTCCTACACAGCCCACTACAATGCCCTAAGCCACGGCCACAGCACCACATCCCTCTGCGGTGCCCCTAGACCTTTCCACAGCCCACAGTCCCCTGCATCACACACTAGCCCTCTCCCAGCTCCCTTCACATTACCATAATGGGATTTCCTGGTCCCATCATTTCATCAGCCGGGGTTGTCAGAAGCTTTCTAAAATAGTCTGCACAATTTTGTATCACTCTTTTGCTCTGTAATCCTCACGTATTTGGAGGCTGGTTTGGGCCCCTTTTGCCTTCAATGGGACTTCCAGTTCAGAAATTGTGGACTTTGGGAGGTTTGCAAATATTTGGAAAGTTTGCCCGAACCACAACTGATTGAGCATTTGAAAAGTTTACTCATCTAAAAGGATAATGTTAGGCAAGCATACAAAAGATATCTAGGAATATCTGTTGGATAGATATCGGAAATACTTGGTCTCTTGAACTTTAAACATTGTGACAGGTCCTCTTTACCTATTGGTTTAGTAAATGCAATTTATTTCAATTTATTCTTTGATTGTTAAAGTGATTTGCTGTATAGGTGTCTGTAGTTCCTTCTGGATGGACACGGACCATCAATGTATTGACAGAATAGTTTCTGGCTGAGCAATTCACAGATTATTACTTTCCCTTAATGTTGGGGTTTCCTAACACGTGACCTTTGTTGGTGATGTGTTTAGATGAAGCACTGAGATCTTGAGGAGTGCTGAATTAAGTTTTAATGCTTATAAAAAGATTACATCAGAATACAGCATTATACAGCATACAGAGAGAACTTCCTGTGTATCATAGATAAGCATGCACACAGAAAACTAACATTGCACTACAGCGCCATCTACAGCTCAAAAGATAAATTATCAGTACACATCAGAATGTCAGTAATACAATCAGTACATATCAGCATTTGCTGTTGCATTTCCAACACTCCTTCTGAACAGCATATGCGTTACTATATGACATTTAGCTTCTCCCAAAGGAAACTGTGACGATCCTTTGGTAATGGCTTGGTGAGTGCATCTGCATCATTTCTTCAGAGGAGCAATATTGCATGTCAATGTGCTTGGTTCTAGGGTTGACCCTATCTGATTGTGCCAGCTTTATACATCCCTGGTTATCTTCAAAGATCGGGATGGGGTTTGACATGTCTATGCCCATGTCCATTAAAAGCTGGCGAATTTATATTGCTTGTGCATGCGTGTGCTGCTGTTATGTATTCAGCTTCAGTTGAGGAAAAAGGAAAACTTATTTGCTTTTGGCTAAACCAACTGATGGTTCCTACTCCGTATTGGAAGATGTAACCACTTGTGTATTTACGGGCTGTGTCCCAATCAGCATTCGCATATCCACCTAGTTTTGGATTTGACGCTGCTGGTAATTGTAACGTCTTCCGAATTGTTCCTTTTATGTATTGTATTACCCTCTTTACTGAGTTCCAGACACGCTGACAGGGTGCTGCAACTTTTCTAGCGAGTATACCCACTGCTGACGCTATGTCTGGTCTTGTTACAGTGGCAATGTATAGTAGCTTTCCGATTGCCCTGTGGTACATGTCATTGTTGGGTAGCAAGTTTTCTGCTTCATTGCTCTTTTGGTAGCCGGGTTCCAGAGGTGTTTTTACTTCTTTTGCATCGTGCATGTGTGTGTTACACTACTGCACTCTGCGTTACACTACTGACCTCTGCACTCTGCATTACACTATTGACCTCTGCCTTACTACTGACTTCAGGCTGCCACCCCGGAGCAACACAGACTATGAAGCTTCATATTAGTCTGCATTGCTGTATAATGTATTGCTGGGATTTGTAGTCCTCTTTAGCTGGTGGTATTCTGCATTGCTGTATAATGTATTGCTGGGATTTGTAGTCCTCTATAGTTGGTGGTATTCTGTATTGATGTATAATGTATTGCTGGGATTTGTAGTCCTCTATAGTTGGTGGTATTCTGTATTGATGTATAATGTATTGCTGGGATTTGTGGTCCTCTTTAGCTGGTGATATTCTGCATTGCTGTATAATGTATTGCAACATAATGGACCTCCGTGGTGATTCAGTGCCTTTAGATCCGCTTTTGTGCCCTTTTCTTTTGGATCAGCGGCACCCCTCCTGATCCACCATGGAGGTGAGGCTTGAAATCACTTCATTCAAGTCTCTCCTCCATGAGAGATTATAAGGGGTACCGCTGGGAAAATACCCAAGGCGCTAGTGCGATTAAAATTAATCTAATATCATTTAATCCCAGGAGGTTTCATTAATCTAACCACAGGGCGCTAATATTACTAATATCACCATTAACCACATTCAACCGCAGGGGGAAAGCATCATCTAACCCAGGGCGGCAGTATAATTGTACCAGGGGTCGGTAGTATAATTCAGTATAATTTATTTATCTTAATCTAATTTAAATTATTTAATTTAACAAAGTTATTGAACGGGCCACTCGTGATTCACTAAACCCTAGATAATAAAGCTAAAGTTAATTAATTAATCTTATATAATCTCTAATACCGTGTTTCCCCGAAAATAAGACCTACCCCGAAAATAAGACCTAGTGCTAACTTCAGGGATTTCCGTAATATAAGACCTACCCCGAAAATAAGACCTAGTTCGGCAGTAGGGGGCGCACATGTATTGCTGCATCCAAGCAGCCAGCAAGGGGTCTGAGTGTAAAAATCAATGACATGTGCAGCTTGTCTCCTGTCTGCATCTACGGTCTAATAAAATGTCACAATCGCAAAGCTCCCTCCCTCTCTCCGGCCCGTCTGCCCGCCGATCCACCCGTCTGCATGTACGGTCTAAAAACAAGATGTGATGTTGGGGAGGTTAGCTCAAATGGCAAGCGCTTAAGGACCAGTCATGAAGCCGTTTTCACAGAACGAAGGACAGTCTTTTATTAATTCCAAAGGCAGAAAAAGGAATAGACCCTCTGAGGTTTCTTTTCGTCTATATTTCCAGCAGTAATAGTCCTCCATGTTGTCACGGTCACTACTTCCAATGACAGTCTCAGAGCGGACACTGTCAGTCTCCGCTGTCCTTTCCCTGATACCGTCAAACTGAGCATTGTCGCTTTCAGTCTCGTCTCCTATAGACTTTTGTGGGTCAACCCCAGAACCCCTGTCAGAAGGCAATTGGTCATCACCCACCTCTTCCCTACTGTTCCAGTAAGTTCTTCCGTCATCAAGTCTGACACCAATCCCACCAGGATCTGACATACCATCCCAGTTATCCTCATTTCTTCCCTTGTTGTCTCGGTTGGGCAGCACAATATCTGCGGAGTGCTCAGATACCACAGAGCAGTCATCTCCTGCAGCAAACTCACTGGACGTCAGTTCCAGTTGCTCTGACCATTGACCCTCACATTTGCCATCACTAGCCAGACCCTTATCATTATGAACCAGTTCGTTCACAGCCTCAACACTGGACAGAGCACTGGCTGTAGAGTAGTCATACTGAACAGAGTGGTCATTAACAGTATTTGACAAGGAACCATAGATCTTCTTGTTGTCCCCACCATTGTCATCAGTACTGTCAACACCACTACTACCGACTTCCTCTTGACAAGCATTTGTGCCAAGCGTACCTGGTTTTTCATCAGTGACATAACCACATTTTTTAAACGCATCCCAAAGACCACACATTTTTGTTACACACAACTCATCTGGTACATCTACCATTACCAGCTTGTCTGGCGACACATCACCTCTACTTTGTTCCTTGATCTCAGACAAAACCTCTGCTGCTCTCAAGTCTTTGCTCGGCCCTTCTGCGTTTTGGGGAGAATCCGCTGCTGCAGCCTCCGTCTCCTCTTCTATTAGCTGGCTAGCAGCCCCTCTGACTGGAACAGCAGAAATTCTGTTCGCCCAGTCCTTGTCCAACTCAGAAACAACACTCACTAGTATACCATTCATGTTTTTATCCGGGGTCTCCTGCACCATTTCTGCAGCTTTCTGCTCATCACTCGGCCATTGTACCTCCTGAGGGGAAACTTCCGCTACCGCACAGGTGCTCCCATCTGCACCAAGGCTAGCAGCCCCTCGAACAGGAACTGCAGAAATAGTCTCTGTCTTAGAGTTGCAGGCAGAGACCCCCTTTAACATAGACAGTATACTCTTGGTCAAGCTTTCCCAATCCACCCGTTCTGTGCTGCCCTCAAAGGCACCCGGTAACATTGAAGCTGTCAGAGAGGGAGACATAGAAGGCTTTGGCAGCTGAAAAGCAGACATGCTGCTTAAACCTTCAGTTGCCAACACAGGTGGAGTGACCAAGTTCTCTTGTACATTCACTTTCTTTACCATACTCTCATTATTGTTACTGTTACCCGTCAGGCCAGCACAACAGTTATCCTGGGAAACGCTGAGCTTCAGCTTACTAGACTCCTTGGAAGCTCCCAAGGATACCTCTGCTGCCCCGGTCTGGGTTGCCAACAGCAACAACACATTTTCAATATTGTGATTGTACAGCCTATCGGAACCCATAACATTTTCTCCCTTAGCCGTAGTCACATTACTGGCTGCACATTTAGTTGTATCCAGCAGGGCGGCACTACAGTTGTCCTTGGTAACCCCTGGTTTCTGCACACAGGGATCTTCAAGAGTTACCAGGGACACCTCTGCTGCATTACACAACTTCTCTAGAGGAGTCAACAAATTCAGATCAGGGGTTACCCCTACCACATCCAAGTTAACCCATTGTCCACATGAGACAGTTGTATGAGACACATTATCATCATCAGTCCGCATCACATATTCAGACTTTGCTTTAACCCCTGCCTCCCCATTATACAAGGCAGTTCTTATAGGCAAGTCTTTTTCAAAGTCTCCAGTGGGTCTCCCACTTGGGGTCACTCCCACTTTGCAGTATGCAAGGTTACCAACAGTCTGCATAGTAAACGCATTATCAGTCCCAGCAAACAAGTCATTGCAGGCAGTCTTACCAGGAACTGTGATCTTCCTTCCTGCAGGCTCCATGGAAAGTTCTTTTGCGTTGGCAAGGGCAACTGCCGATACTGTTGCATCGCCATTCCGGGTTGCGGGCTCGCTCTCACGCCCACTGGTACCTTCAGAAGTACCCCACAACACAGGGCATGTGGCAATACCATGCCCATGTTGGCCACACTCCAGACAGGGTGATGGCTGTGGCGGACCCCACAGCTCAGCGCATGTCACCATATTATGCCCCCCCTGTCCACACACTCCACACGGTGCAAGCAGATCAAATTACCCTCTTGTCAAGTCATCCCGTAGTTTACACAGGTCACCTGGAGCCATTCCTCCTCTGTAGCTTCTCCTCCCAGTTGCTACAGGAAACTGCTCTCTTTCACTGTGCACTTGCTTTTTCTCCTGTCTTTGCTGGACTTTCGCTCTGCACAGGCTGACTTCAGTCTGACGGTCAGCCGGTCTCATTTTCTTGTCATTGCTACCGACTACAGCCCTCTTGCTGCAGAGTTTCTGTTCAGCCCTTCGCTCTCTCTGGGCAGTCTGAGCGGGCTTCACAATAGCTGGGGTCGGGGCTGCACAGAGCTGGTTGTACCAGTTAACAGCAGACTGAAACACTGGCGCATCTTTCCCGGTCAGTGGTGCAGCTTCCACATATGGCGTTATGCCTTCCAGCCACCATGCTTCTGCGAGCATCTTTGCATAACTGTCCTTTCTTTTTGAGGGACCCATCACAGCAGACACTCAGTTTGTGCAATCCACAGCACTTATGCTCACTCCAGAATAAATAGAGCGCTGCTCCTTTAAGAGTCTCACTTGTCTCATTCAGCATACAGTTCACAAGAATTTCTTTTGCAGAGACTCCGATCTCTGCCCACGTAATATAACACGCACACTGCCCCTTTAATGTCAGTCCTTTAATTCAAACAGCTTCTGCAAGAGGTAGCGCTGGCTGCCCGCATTCGAACACCACTTGTGATGTTGGGGAGGTTAGCACAAATGGCAAGCGCTTAAGGACTAGTGATGAGCCGAACACCCCCGTGTTCGGTTCTAACTCGAACTTTCGAACATGGAAAAAGTTCTAACTCGAACTTAGAACTCAATGCAAGTCTATGGGGGTAGAACTCGGAAATTTAAATGTCCCCATTTTGAAGCCTTATCCGTGTGGGATTCGGCGAACGCTCGAACATGCTATGTTCGAGTCGAACATAGGTTCGACTCGAACGCGAAGCTCATCCCTATTAAGGACCAGTCATGAAGCCGTTTTCACAGAACAAAGGACAGTCTTTTATTAATTCCAAAGGCAGAAAAAGGAAATCCAACATAAATAGCTTTCTTCAGCATACATATCAGCTCACCCTTCACAGGTTATCCTGTTCAGTGTACTATTGCTGGGACGAGTCTATAATTTTGCCACTTTATAGATCATTGGTTCGACCTCATCTGGAGTATGCGGTCCAATTCTGGTCACCAGTACTAAGAAAAGATGTCCTTGAGTTGGAAAAAGTCCAGCGGAGGGCAACCAAACTAATTAGGGGTATGGAGGACCTGAGCTACGAGACGAGGCTACTAAATTTAAACATGTTCACATTGGAGGTGAGGAGATTAAGGGGGGATATGATTTCCATGTACAAAATGTTCAATGGTGGCAGCAACTTTAGCAATAAACTACTGTGTTTCCCCGAAAATAAGACACTGTCTTATATTTGTTTTGGCTCAAAAAAACACACTAGGTCTTATTTTCGGGATAGGTCTTATTTTCAGGGAAACAGGGTATTTAAAATTAACTCCATTACAAAAACTAGAGGCCATAACCTAAAATTGGTGGAAAAAAAATTCTAGCACAAGTGGCGAAGGGGGTTCTTTACAGTTAGAGTGGTTAGGGTCTGGAACTCACTGCCGCAGGCAGTGATTTCAGCAAAAAACGTGGAACTGTTCTTTTGGAAAGAAAATAAACTTTTGGACGATTTTTTAAGGGACCGTAATATACAGGGGTACAAGTACTCCTAAGAATGAGATCCTATAGGTTGGACTTGATGGACTAATGTCTTTATTCAACCTCAAATACTATGTAACTATGTAAAATAGAAGCAATCCCAGAAGCGGCTCCTAGATTTACAATGCAGCACTGGTGAATGAGGCGATTTGATCAGGCGTTGGATCAGGAGGGATGCTGCTGCTGTTTTGATGGAGAACTTGTCCCAGGTGGGGGGGGGGGGGGGAGGGCGGGGGGGGGGGAGCAACTCTGGGTCTTTGACCAGGGTGATGGATATACACAGAGGTGAAGCTAGACATATCATCTCTCTTCTTGATTCCTGGAATAAAGACAGGAATCTGCTTTGGTTCTTGTGAATACCTCTTTCATGAGTATTTCATTCACTTTCTCATTCCACATTCTTGCAGATTGCTTGAGTTCGTAGATGCTTTTATAGAGTTTACACACGAGGTTGTGTCTTCGCTCAAATCCTGGTGGTTGCTCTATGCAGAGATCTTCCTTAATGTCTCCATATATGAAAGCAGTTTTAACGTCTAGGTGTCTCACTTGCATGCCCTTCCCGGCTGCAATACTAAGGAGTGTTCTGATAGTGGGGTATTCTACGACGGGAGCAAATGTTTCATCGTAGTCTTCTCCAAATTTCTGGGTTAATCACTTAGCAACTAATCTGTCCTTGTATTTGTGGATATTTCCTTCTGCATCGAGCTTCACCTTAAAAGTCAATTTGCTTCCTATAGTTCTGCGATTGGGGGTAAGCTCTGTGAGTGTCCAGGTTTTATTTTCTTGGTTATTTTTTTTATTTTTTATTTGCTGCCTTTCTCCATTGATTGGTTTCACGTTTTGGTAATTTTTCTATGACTTGCCACAAAGTTGGTTCGAGTATGCTAAGCGTCTTAGCAGTATATGACAGCTTACAAGGTGGTATTCCGTTTGTTGCCCGAATGGATCTTCTAATTTCAGGTTTTCCACAGAATTTAACATGGAACGTGACTTATTGATTGTGAGTTCCACCTCTTGTTCTAACTCCACTTTGCTCAGCTTTCTTTGCTGGTGCACTGGGCAGATTCACTCCACAACTTACCAGGATCATTGTTTCTGGTTATGGGTTCTCATCTAAATAAACACTGCGGCTTATTGTCACTTTGTCAGTCTTTGGGTTTAGGATAATATTATATAT
>NW_017309376.1:42608-51484 GCF_000935625.1 Nanorana parkeri
TATTATATATATATATATATATATATATATATCCCTTACTTTGTTCACTATAGCCCTCCAGAATACCTTCTATTGCTTCTCCTTTGGAATATAGGTGTAAGCTTTACATCCACTCTGATGTCCCCTAGGCTAGGCTTCGATCCATGCCACATTTCAAATGGGGTGCTTTTCTGTAGGTATGTTGCAGTTATGACTGCTTCTCCCCAGTCCTTCGTGGGTAGGTTGGCGTATGACAGCATGCATCTGGCCATTTCTTTAAGAGTGCGATTTTTCCATTCTGCTTCTTCTTCCATTTTTTCATTCTACACCATTTTGTTCAGGAGTGCATGGTGTGGTTGTCTGGTCAGTGTAATATACCTTGTTTCTTCAGATATGATTCTACTTCCTTACTCATGTATTCCCCTCCGTTGTCGCTGTTTTTAATTCCTGGTTTCCTTTGGAATTTGTTGCTGGACATGGCTACAAACTCTTGAGGTTTTTCTGATATTTCATTCTTGTGCTTCATCAGATAATTTGTTATGTGCCTGGAATAATCATCAATGAAAGTCAGTAGATATCTGTTCCTGCCTGATGTGTCAGTTTTCATTGGTCCGCACACGTCATTGTGTATGAGCTCCGTGGGGTGGGTGGCCTTTCTTTGAGTGGCCTGTGGAAGTGGAGTGCGTGTGGCCTTTGCTTCCATGCAGCATTTGTGTGTCATGAGCATTCGGAAGGGCAGTATGGTTATATCTTCTGATAAGCCTCTCTTTATAATGGGGATGTTCAGATACTAGTTCAGATACCAGTGCGGATACTTGGCATTTTCACGACAACTACCAGGGTTGCAGTGGTTGCAGCTGGGACCGGGCTCTGGCGCTCCACCACTGTCCTGAAATCAATGTCCTGTTTAATAAAAAACTGTCACATGACAATGAACAAAAATGTATCAGTACTTGTATCTGTGAGAACTTGAACAATATCAGTACATGCAGTAAAAAAATGGTATCTGTGCTTTCCTTATATATATATTTATAAAAACAAAATCATACATTATAACAGGAATGTACAAATCCCGGGAGCTCCGTGTGCTCCTTACACATGACAGCTGCCTCCTAAATGTTTTATTTTTCTCTAGTCTAGTCTTGGAGCTGGAAAATTATCTGTACTTGGTATCTGAACATCCCTATTTTAAAATGTTTTTTATGGCTTCTGGGTTTCCGTGCCGTAGTCGTCTGTGCCATAGATGGATACATTTGTTGTGTGGATTATGAGTGGCTGTCTTAAAGGAGAATTATGACTTAAGGGCAAATAAAAATACCCCTTACCTTGATTGTAGTAGCATCGTTCTTTTTTTCTAAATTCGCAGCACATCACAGATAAAACCCTCAAAACCTGTGTTAAATGGCTGTCTTCAGCCTTGCTACAAGGTCCTTTCCTCTTAGGGGGCGTTAACATTAGATCCAGCCCGCCCACGGCTTTTTTTTCAAATGATCTCATTGCTGTGGCCGCGCTTCCTCTCATCGTGCACAGCTGTGTTTTGTCAGCTCGTGCACGCAGGCTCCTTCCCCTCTCTCTCATACACAGTACATTGTGCGGTCCCGAATCATTCCCCACATCTGTAGGGCAGAGTGAAGCTGGGTGTGCATGCATAGCATGTTACCTCGTCCCCGTGTGCCAGCTCCTCCCCCCCTCTCTCTCTCTCCCTCCCTGCTGACACTGAAATACTAAAATGATCTCTCTCCTTATCTGCACGTCCCCGTGTGCCAGCTTCTTAGTATTTCAGTGTCAGCAGGGAGGGAGAGAGAGAGAGGGGGGGAGGAGCTGGCACACGGGGACGAGGTAACATGCTATGCATGCACACCCAGCTTCATTCTGCCCTACAGATGTGGGGAATGATTCGGGGCCGCCCAATGTACTGTGTATGAGAGAGAGGGGAAGGAGCAGGCACACGGGGACGTGCAGATAAGGAGAGAGCTGCTGCGCATGTCCATATATTTGTGGACGCGCAGCAGCTCTCAAGAATCACTGTCAGTCACAGTGAGAAAGATCAGTGGGGAGGATCCCGTCAAAAACGTCGGGATGTCTCCTCAGTGCGGCGCTTAGCCCCGCCCACCACCTAAAATAAGGTTTTACAGCCTTACTGTGCATTTTGGCTAATTACAGTAAATTACATTATTTACTGATTTAGCCTAAGGAATGCATTCATTAAAAAAGATAGAACCCCATAGTTCTCCTTTAACTTGTTTGTCTGCGGTGATGAGTCTGTATATATCTGTTCATGCAATATTCCATTTGCAAGGATTTCCTTATTGTTTCAGATTGTACATTCATCACCTCAGAATTGAACTGTGAGACCATTATTAGCAAGAGTTTTCACTGATAGAAGACTACCTTCTAGGTCTGGGACATTCAGTACATTTTTCACGAGGATACTCTGCTTGTCCCCTGACAGTTTGATGCAGTTCAAGAATCCTTGACTGTTACCTTCTGCAGTAATACTTTCCCGTTTGCTAGGAAAACTTTGTCAATTTCTGTGAAAAAGGTCTCATCAATGGTCATCTGACTTGTTGCGCCTGAGTCAATACACCATCTGTGTGGTACACTGTTCTGAGTCACCTAAAGGTAGCGCTCCATAATGTGCCTGCAGTTCCCTTTGTGCCTTAGCTCTTTCTCTTATAGGTGCCTCTTGCTTTCTTTGCTCGGTTTACCAGATTGAACATTCCTTTTTAAGGTGACCGGTCTTTTTACAGCGAAAACTCGCTCTGCTTTTTTTGTTTTGCTTTGCGCTCTCATGCATCTTAAGAGCTTTCTCATTTTCTTAATTGTGCATATCTTCTTTCCTTCTGTCATATTCATCGATTCATTTTCCTTTGGCATATTCTAGTGTTATTTCCTGCTCAGGTCTGGTTTCTAGAGCATTAATAAGAGCAGACAGAATCAAACACAGCACCAGCAGATTTTGGTTCAAGAGAGTATTATTCAATGATGTTCAGGAGTGCAGGGAGATAACGGGGCGGGTCTCACCAGGTTCAGAACAACCTCAGCACTGCAAGACAAGACACAGAGCGCCTCCATTGCATAAAAACGTTTTAATAAACGAATAAAAAATGGTATAAAAGGTACTCACAAAGGACGAATAAAAACAGGCATAAAAGGGTCAGAACGAAAGGTGCATATCCAGCCGCTGTTCGTCTTCCCTGGTAGTGAAGTGGTTTACGCGTTTCCGAGGTCACGCCTCCTTCCTCAGAACCCATTTGGGTCCACCAAAGTCATACTTGCCACGAGTCGTCTTTGCTTAGCAGCATTTCAACCTTGAACTTCCATAGCTGGTAGTTGCTATTGTTGAGCCTTGTGAATGCAAACTTCATATCTGAACTTCTTGCCAATTTTAAGTAGCTTGGATAAGGCTCTGGTTATGGGCCCAGGCTCTTGCAGTGTTCTGTTTAGAGCCTGGGCCCATAACCTGCGTGTTATGTGTTTAGATGAAGCACTGAGATCTTAAGGAATGTTGAATTAAGTTTTACTTGCGTAAGAGAATATTACGTCAGAATACAGAGAGAACTTCCTGTGATCATAGATAAGCATGCGCACAGAAAACTTACATTGCACTACAGCGCCACCTACAGCTCAAAAGACAAATCAGTACACATCAGAATGTCAGTAATACAATCAGTACATATCAGCATGTGCTGTTGCATTTCCAACATCCAGCCTACCCAAATTGGTTGGGTAGGCTTAAAAGAGAACTCCAGGAATGTAAAAAGCTTGTCTTTGCAGTGGGGCTATCCCTGCCTTCCAAGAGTTATGCATTAATTTTGTCTTTTTTGTCTAGGGGATTCAAATAAAGCAAATTATACTGATCCTGGTCCTGAGGCGGCCAGCACTCACCTCTGTCCCCCTCCACTCTGGCTCTGAAAGGTCCCTTGGCATCCTCATGTCTAATTCAAGTCAGTGAACTTGCATAATATGTGATGATATCAGTGGTCCTTAGACAGCCGAAGTTCAGGTGAGAATAGGCTGTGGGAACCGGTCTAGTAGCCAGGCCTCTGCATCATCCAGCTCTGGCTGGCGTCCTGCCCAGCTCACTGACATCACTGGTTGCCAGGAGCTGGGCAGGATGCCAGCCAGAGCATTCAAGGTTGTTAAGAACTGGGTGAGGAGATGTGTATGGCCCTTACACGGAGGTGCTGGAGGTGCATTTTGGGGGTAGGTGCTGGTCTCTGCATCATCTGGCTCTGGACGCTGTCCCTTCAAGTTCACTGGCATCACTGGTTGCCAGGAGCTCGGCAGGATGCCGACCAGAACATCCCAGGTTGCTAGGAACTAAGTGAGGAGCTGTGCATGGTCCTTACACATCTCCCCATCTGGCTTTTAACAGCCTGGGACACTCTGGCCAGAAAGGGGACAGCAGGCACACTGCAAAAATTGTGCAGCAGAGTGGCCACAATGCTCTGCCTGCCACCCCTGCCCACATGACCCAAAGAGATGCCGCATGAGGCAACAGTCTCAGGCTGCCTCATTATATGGATGGTGCTGGGTATCCCTACTGCAATGGTATGTTTTTTTTATTTTACATTTGTTTAATATTTTGGAAGAGTGTGTTCAGTGGAAATCATGAGATAATGTATATTCAATGAGTAAAGAAAATATGTATATTCAATGAGTAAAGAAAATATGTCATAAGAAAAATTCAATTCAATTTTTTGAATTTAATATCTAGGTGATGTCTGCGCAACACCTTATGATTAAACTGGCCATTTCTCTCTGCAGTGTTCATGGATTTAGTCTTCTAACAAGTTTAAAAATTCTGATTGAAGTGAAGTGTGCTCTGTCTGTTGCCATCTACAATGAGAGTTTCAGCTTCAAGTATACGACCAGATCTGGAATGCGGTGCATTGTGTTTTTGATGGGTTTTACTGCGTTCCGGAGAGTTTTTCTTTCTTATAGCTTAAAATGGCCTTTCAGGTGTGTTCCAGTGCGTTTGCATGCATTTGTATGTGTTTTGGATGCATTTCCATTAGGGATGCACCGATACTAGTATCGGTATCGCTACTGATACCAAGTATTTGGGCAAGTACTTATACTCACCCAAATGCTCCGATATTTACCTCCGATACCGGATCTTTAGGTCAGGGGAAGATTTTCCTCTAACCGACAGTGCCGTGGGGGAACAGGGAGCTGGCTTCCCAGGCAATCAGGAAGTCGGGTGGCGAGTAATGACCCACATCCCGGCTTCCTGATTGATCAGGAAACCAGCTCCATGCTGATTGGCTGGGAAGCTGGTTTCCCAGCCAATCCGCATTGAGCCAGCCAAACATGGAGCCGGCTTCCCGGGAAATTAGGACGCCGGGCAGCGTGTCATTAACTGCTGTCTAGCTTTGTGATTGCCCGGGAAACTGGCTCCATGCCAGTGGAATGTATTGGTACTCGGTATCGGCGAGTACCGACAGCAAAATATCGATAGTCTTACTCGATACCGAAAAACAGTATCGGTGCATCCCTATTTTCCACGCAGTCCAGACCAGAGAAAATGAGACAGCCAGTATTTTTTTTGTCTGGTCCGGAACAGACTACGCTGAATAGAGGTCGGAAATACCATAGGGATACATTGTAATACCTTTTTTGGTCAAACTGCTCTGGTCTGGACATGATCTGGACATGGTGTGCACAAGCCCTCAGATTGTATTGTAACAAATGTTGTTCTGTTATCCCAGAAGTTTATAAACAGATCCAACAGAGGACCAACGGATGCAAAGTTCTGGTTTGGTCTGTGCAGAGATGGAGATGGATGGAGATGGGTGGACGGTCAGATCTATAATACCGACCTGTAAGTGACTCTTCATCTACCCTGAAAATCCGAATGTTGTTCATCCAGAAAATGATGGAAACTCATCACTAATCATTGTTATTTATTATCCAGATCTCAGATATCAGGAGAATATTCTGGAAATTGTGTGTGGCTGGGAACAGATGCATATAAATATAATAAGGATAATTGTCAATCCACACACAGCTGGATTTGTCAGAAGAAAGCCCTGAAGATCTGACAATTGTACTGACACACTGTTCACTGATCTATAATACAAAAGTAATACAGGGAGATTACATCCAATGTCCTCTATCATCACTGTTATGTATCCACTTCATGTTCAATACTGTAATTTTAAGAGGCTCATACACAGGCTGCAGGTATATGATGTAAATAAATAAACAAATACCCTAGCAATTTGTCAGCAAAGAGGACCTGTCTAATGTAATTTTTAGTTTCAAAACATAAGTCCTAGTTGCATATGTTACATTTGCAAATATACAGTATGTACAATCTATACCTCTGTAACAGGCGTAAACTGTTGATACATAATGGGTTAAACTTTTTTTTATTAAAAAAAATAACTGGTCTTTATAACACGAGTCTGCAGGACTTTCTTATTTGTATATACAGTGAGGAAAATCATTTTTTGATCCCCTGCAGATTTTGTGAGTTTTCCCACTTACAAAGAAATTAAAGGTCTATATTTTTATCATAGGTGTATTGTACATGATAGAGACAGAATATCAACCAAAAATCACATGATACAAATGTTATAAATTGAGTTGCAGTTGAGTGAGTAAAATAAGTATTTGATCCCCAAGCAAAACATGACTTAGTACTTGGTGGAGAAATCCTTGTTGGCAAGCACAGAGGTGAGACATGTCTTGTGGTTGGTTTCCAGGTTTGCACACATCTCAGGAGGAATTTTGGTCCCTTTCCAGATCTTCTCTAAATCCTTAAGGTTTCTTGGCTGTCGCTTGGCAACTCAAAGTTTCATCTCCCTCCATAAATTTTCTATAGGATTACGGTCTTTGACGGCTCTTTGGTCTTGCCCATGGTGGTGAGGTTTGAATGGAAGAAAGAGATTCTGTGGACAGGTGTGTTTTATATATATATATATATATATACAGTATATAATGTTAAGATGGCTGAATGCAATCTTAATAGGGAAGCCTCCCCCGTAGCCTTGGAGTTGGGGTGCAGGAAATGGTCTCTTGATGTTCAGATGCTTCCTCCATCACGGGAGCAGGTTGAACACCTGCTTAGCCTCCTGCTCTTGTGACTCCAGAGAGGAACCGTGACTCAGCTGCATCATCAGAAGCTATGGTTGTACTGGGATGATCACATGCATGGACAAGCGGACAAGTAGGATCCACTCCATTTTCTTTCAATGAGTTTATTTAAGTAATACATGTGCTGCTATTTCCTATGGCCTTGCAGTGCTGCTTTGCTCTGGCTAAATCTTTCTGAATATCTGTATGTCTGTAGATCCATTCAGTTTTTCCATGTATGCTTAAAACCTTCCATATGTGATTCTGTGGTGCTGCTAATGCCTTAGCTGAATCTTGCAGGTATTTACCTGAAACATCCATTAGCTTGCTTGTGGTGCTTTACCCTGCAGGTGCTTGCTGAGTGCAGGCTGCTGCCACTTGTAGCTGTGCTGCTAAACCTTTAAACTGGATCTTACAGAAATGTGTTGTTTGCTTATTCTGTCGGCTTCAATATTGTGCCTTGACTCTTGGGGGCCTTTCATATGAGTATTTTGCTGTCACCTGTGGTTCCCCAGCGTTGTTAATGTTTAAAATGTAACTTATGGAATTGGTGCTTCATTTCAGGCCTATTCTGCCTGTTATTCAGTAATCTTTTCATGGTCATATGTATACAGCATTGTGTTAGTGACAAGAGCCTGTTGTGCTATAACCCTGAGCACATGAGTATGTGGCTTCCAGGTTTTCAGCATGGCTGTTAGTGTCTACCAGGTTCTGACAGGTGCTGTTTAATCACATCATTCTCTTCAGTTTCTCTGTGATAGCAAAGGTTCGATCATGTGTTCAATTATCAAATGGCATTTAACCTCCTTCCCCAAGAGACCAGCTACATTCTATAAAGGTGAGGGTCAGGTATGTATGAAGATAAAAATAAAAAAGAGTGTGCAAATACATGGGCATAATGAATTGTACATCTTTTCAGTACTATTGCCAGCACTGTTCCTCAGAGTGCATATGCAGGGGTTAATGGATTGTAAATCTCTCCAGCCCTTTGCCATCACTGCTTCTCAGAGTGAACTTCTAGATTATCACCAGTACTGCTCCCCAAAGACAGAGGAAGCTGCTCAATTTGGGATGAAGAGTCCTCTTCAAGCTGTGATAAAGCTGCTACACATGCAAGATCCGGCTATTAGAATCCAGCTAGTGCATTGGATCATAAGGATTGTACAACCTTTAAGCAGCGCTTGGCCTGCGATCACCTGGCAGGATGCTGTGCCAGGTTCCCCCTGCAGGGGGCAGCAGAGGATAAAGAGGCAGAAAGGTACAGGTCTGCAGCCTTACACAGAGGTGATATACTTCATAGGCAGAAAGGTACAGGTCTGCAGCCTTACACAGAGGTGATATACTTCATGAACTGTCACTAGACCAGTCAAACAGCTACATCCACAAGTTCCCCTCTAATACTATGGCGGTCAGCTATAGGGTTTTGCCCTGGCGCACCCATAGACCAGTAAGGGCACTTGCCAGGGCAGTCCATACTTGGCGTAAGATCACAGAAGCGGATCTTTTGGCTGGCAATAAGGTCTCAGGGGCATGGTAGTTTCTGAATGAATTAACATCGGCAGTGATTTCATTGTGAGGCTGCTATGCAGATGCTGCATTGCTCATCCGGGACTGCAGTTGGTACAGATCTCACCACACACACACACAAATATCTAATGTCACAGGGGATGGAAGAATTCACCATCCTCCTTTTTTCTTTCAAACAAACCAAGATTACTCCCTCCCTAGAAGAACAAACATTCTTTTTAGGGTTCCTCTGGTTGGTTGTGTGTCCAAATGAAACACTGAGATCTTGAGGAATGCTGAATTAAGTT
>NW_017309376.1:51963-62940 GCF_000935625.1 Nanorana parkeri
GTTGGTTGTGGCTACAGCCGGCGAGCCTGTTTCAACTGTTATCTATGTCCCTATCCATGGATTGGGTTGATAAAGGATTCCTATGTGCAAATCACTTCAACAGCCTTTTGATCCGAGGTCGGTGACAATCCTTCAGGGGGAATATGTCTTCAGCATCTTGGAGTTCAGAGAGCCCTTCGGATCCAAGGAATCTCTGCATTAGTTCAATGAACAACTGGATGATATTTTGTTCCAAAGATTTGGTGTCTGCTCATAGATGTATGGGAACCGCTCACTGCTGATGGGGGTACCTCTAATCGAGGATTCAGCGCTGGACTCCCCAAAATTTCCTGGCTGATACTGTAAGCCAAGAAGCCCTGGACGACAATTAATGTTTTCTTATCCAGAAGTTTCTGTGGATCAGCAGCAAGTCGGGTTATCCAGATCTCATCCTGATGGTAATCCCTCAGAGTACAGACACTCCTTGTCAAGAAAACATTCTAAGGGAGAGAGCAATGGATATTTGAATGCATATGCTTCCTTCAGTCCAAATGGATTTGGGTTCCTAGATGGTACCCACAATTAGCCGGGTAGGGTTCCCTCTCTTGTAGACTCTGACCCTTCTAGTCATCCTTTATATTCAGAGCTTCTACACTGGATGCTACATCCAAAAATACCTTAAGCGACTTGGAGGTTGGAAGTAGAGTCTGCCTTGCCTGGATTACTCATCTCCTGTCAATGAGTGTTTGTTGAATAATGGAGCGCCTACTAAACATCACATTATATTCTACAGTGTGGAATAATTTCATAGACTTCACCAGCTTAATAGGTTTTGTCTCTTCACCTTGCCATGATGGATAAATTGAACTTCCTTCAGGCAAGCAATGTGTACTTGGGTATCAGTACCCTCCTAATATATTAATCCTCTGAGACACAATGCGCAGCTCATTAATTCATAAGTCGGCTCTTAAGGGCTTGCACAAGAATTTACTCTTCAGTAGAATCTCTTTCCCTTAGAATCTACAGATAGTGCTGTATATGTTCTTCCTTCCTCGACTTCATCTAGATCACGCTTACTCAGGATGGACAGTAACGTGTAAAATAGTTTCTTACAGCAATCTCCTCGGGCAGGAGGGTGTTGGATAGTCAAGATTAGCCTTCAAACCACCTTATTGCTTCCATTCCACAGACAAGGTTTTTTGTTTCAGCTTATGCCCGAAATGTGACTGCTATGCTTCAGGTCGATCTGTTCATCTTTCTGGTGTGTTTAGATAGTAGCACTCTGTGTGCACGAGGTGCATTGCAGGCACTGTGCCTGATGCATTGTGCCTGATCAAGCAGATGGAGCCACAGATTAGTCTCTGGGTTCGCTCTTCCGAGGGATGTTTCCTTACGGATAGAATTTAGTGATGTACCTCCATCGTTTTTCTGGAAGGCGGTAACCTGGTATATGTTCCTGTCCCATTACAGGGTCTATCCAGGAGTCTTGTCCAGGGTGAAGTTGGTCCTGAATGTGGTACAAATAAATAAATATCTCAGAATTACCCTCCCTGGATGTGTGATCGCTATATCCCATTGTATGCTGCCATGGATTGGTGTCAGGAAAACGAAAAATTGTATACTTACCTATCGGTAATTTTCCTTTCCTGACGCCAATCCATGGCAGCATACAGGACCCTCCCATGGCTTTCGCATTGAGTACTTGTTACGAGAATGGTGGCCTTGGGAGGCGGGCTTTAATTTATAGTATAACTGGTCCTGTGATTGGGCTGGGGGGCGGAGCCATACCCATTGTATGCTGCCATGGATTGGCGTCAGGAAAGGAAAATTACCGATAGGTAAGTATACAATTTTCCGTTATATATATATATATATATATATAGAAGGAGTTGTCGTTAGGAGCAGCTTAAATTGACAGGAATAATCTGTGTACTACATAGCCAGTCTGTGGGAGGCGCCAGAATTATTGTTGGTTGGTCAAATACTTCTTTTACTCACTGAACTGCAACTCAATTTATAACATTTGTATTATGTGTTTTTCTGGATTTTTGGTTGATATTCTGGCTCTATCATATAAAATACACCTATGATAAAAATTATAGACCTTTCATTTTTTTTGTAAGTGGGCAAACTTACAAAATCTGCATCTGGGGATCAAATCATTATTTTCCAGTGCAGGGTAGCGCGCCGATGACTCCGCCCACAAGCCCGACACGTCACAGAACAGCAACGGCTAGAGACGCCGACTCGTCCGTGCTGCTTCCCCGTCCCCTCTCGCTTCTCCTTCGGCATTGGAGCATTTAAAAACGGCTGGGGAAGCCTGCATAGTCCCGAGTCGTCTCCCCCTCGTTCTCTGCACTCTTCCTCAGCCCCGGACCCTTTCTCCTCCTCTCTCCTCCGCTTCAACAATCTCTCCCTGTGGCCCCCATCGGATATACACCGCTGAGGCATAAGACAAACTGAGCATTAGTGGAACAACTCCTGGCTCCCCCATTCTTCACCAGAACTATATAGCACGGCAGATGGGAGAGAAAGACACAGATTGCAATACAGCAGATATCGCCAGAGATGACAACAAGGAATAGAAGCTACACGCCAAGGATTGGATCCTATTTCTCAGGTACTCTGCCGAGATTGTCATTAGAGGGGGGTTCTAAGCAAGGGACATTGATATCTCCCGCTAAAGGGAACTGCAAGGGGCATGATTGTATAATACAGGAAGGAATTGTACATGCACATACACATACACATGCTGAAATACATGAATGAAAGATTGGGTATTCTGCGCTAAGGGACAATATAAAGAAGAGGAAAAACTCAGTAAAAGGGAGGACAGGGTTAACCACAAGCTGCTGGAACTAAGGCTGGATTAGCCTCACAGATTGGTTTAAAAAATAGTAAGCGCTATGGGTCTCCCGATGTGTAATAAAAAAAAAAATAATGAACTGTATTAAATTATATAAAAATGTGTATGAATTATAAATATATCTAAATAAACAAGAATATATTATTATTATTAGATATATTTATAATTCATACACATTTTATACAATTTAATACAGTTCATTATTTTTTATTACACATCGGGAGACCCATAGCGCTTACTATTTTTTAAACCATGCTGAAATACATGCTGGAACATCACCCAGGGGGAGAGAAGGGATGCAAAAGGAGATAGAGCAGAGTGCAGGCAGTTTCACAGTTGGAAACATGCAAGCACAGGAGAAGGAACAAGAGTGTGGAAGACACCAGGATATAGGAGAATGTCTGAGATCCCTCCCAAATAAAGAGGATATGGAAAGATATATCACCAGACTGGAAATGACATATGAAGAAGAAATAAAGGACTTAAAAGCAGATATCACAAGTATAGGAGAAAGTGTGAGAGGCCTGGAGGAAAGTTTGGATATATGTACTTCCAGAGTGGAGATACAACAGCAAGTTATCAACAGCCATTCCTCACTGCTCCAAGACATGATATACAAAATAGATGATATGGAAAACAGGAGTAGGCGCAATAATATAAGGATACGTGGAATTCCAGAGACCATAGAGATCCCTAATCTGTTATTAGCAACTAAGACTATACTGAAAGACACAATGGATAGAAGCCCGGAAGGAGAGTTGATAGTGGATGAGGTGTATAGAGTACCAGGCTACCTCAGAAAAGAATCCACAAGACCTAGAGATGTTACAGATGGGGTTTCCCTTTTCAGCTAACAGCAAGTAGAAATGGAAAAACAGCAATATTCAGGATAATAGACGACTTACCAAGATTCCTAGACACCCTGGAACTACCACCAATATAATTACCGGAATGGCCAATTGACTTAAATAAGGTTGAGGAACCCCCAAAAAGAGGATGGACAGTAGTTAGACCCCGAGGAGTTCCTAAGAAATGAAAGGAAAAGAAGAAATAAAGGAACTGAATGAATTATAAGGGGGGAAAGATGCTGATTATAGGCTGACTATATGAAAGCAGGGGGGTATCAGCCCAAGTATATAAAGTAACACTTTGTTTTCCTGGAGTATAGGATGTCTGGGACGGGGGGGGGGAGCTGGGAGGAGGGGCAACCTTAACTTTAATAAGATATCTGGAAATATAGAATATAAGGCTAGAACACTAGACAAGAAGTAAAGGATGCGGGCTTGTGGGGGACCGAGTGTTAGGGGTCTGCCATTCGGCCCTTACAACCTCATATCAGTTAATTTAATAGGACTTTCTTGTGTGGTATGTGTAGGAGGTTAAAGAAAATGTCCTACATGCAAGAGATTGAGAGAATGTTTATTGTGGTCGGACCATGCACCGGTATGTTTGTCATTAAAAATTGAAAACACACATAGAAATATGGGAAATTGGAGATTGAATGATAACTTACTAAAAAATATAGTATGCCAAGAGGAAATAACCATTACTATTAAAAATTTTATAAGGGACCATCAAGATGACACTACACCAAACCCCATTCAATGGGAGGCAATGAAATGTGTTATAAGAGGAATATTGAGCATGGTGCCAGACTGAAGAAAGAAAGAGCGGGTATATTAAAGGGACTGTTTGTGAAATTAAATGAATTGGAGGGGATGAATAAGGCGAATGTAACAATAAAAACCTCCACTCAACTGAGGGAGGTAAGAAGGGACATTCGCAAGATTCTCGACCAACAATCATTGATAGCTAGAGATAAAGGAAAACAAAGATACTATGAGGAGGGAGGGAAAAGTGGAAAGTTATTGGCTAGGAAAATCCACCCAAGGACATCCAATACTAAAATAGTACGAATTAAGGATGGAGAGGGGAACATGCAGCATTCACCATTCTCGATACTAGATGTTTTCCATAAATATTATACATCCCTATACGCACTACGAGGTAAACATACCGAAATGCCAAGGGATAATTTTGTAGGTAAAGTGAGGAAATATATAGAAGAGGCAAATATGCCGACACTGAACCCCAAGGATGGTGAATTGCTGAGTTCGCCATTCCTAGAAAAAGAAATAAAAGAGGCGATCTCCACACTACAAAACGATAAGGCACCTGGCCCAGACGGGTATACAGCGCGATTCTATAAACAGTTTGAAGGTCTGCTAGGCCCTTTTTTCACAAAAGCATGTAATTCAGTCACAGAGGATAGCCCATTCCCTATACAGACAATGGAGGCACATATATCTGTGCTTCCAAAACCTGGAAAAGATCTATCAGAATGTGGACACTATCGCACAATCTCCCTTATAAATCTAGACTTAAAAATATATGCAAAAGTTCTGGCCAGCAGGTTAAAAAAGGTATTGCCCAAAATTATCCATCTAGATCAAACTGGATTTGTGTTGGGACGGGAGGCCAGAGATAGTACCAATAGGGTCATTGATTTCATAGAACTAGCACAAAAGAGAGATGTCCCGCTCTGCCTTTTGTCAGTCGATGTTGAAAAAGCATTCGACAGAGTAAATTGGACATTTCTTCGAGAATCACTGGCGAAAATGGGAGTGGGAGAATTTTTCATAACTAAAGTGATGGCATTATATACACATCCAAATGCAAGGGTCAGAGTTAATGGGGAACTATCTGATCCTTTCTCAATAAAAAATGGCACCCGACAGGGATGCCCCCTCTCACCCTTATTATATGTTATAGTAATGGAACAACTAGCGGCAACTATTAGGAAAAATCCCTTGATTACAGGTATATCCACTCTAACACAACAGCATAAAATAGCATTATATGCGGATGACCTACTCCTCTTAATATCTTCTCCAATAATATCAATATCTAATATCCTTAAAGAACTAAAGAACTATGGGGAATTGAGTAATTTCCAAATAAACCTATCTAAATCAGAATTCTTGAATATATCTCTAACTGATAAAGTAATAACTAGTATAAAGAATAATTATCCATTTAGATGGCAGGCTAAATATATTGCATACCTGGGGGTTAACATTCCGAAAGAACTTAATACACTCTATGCTATTAACTGTATGCTATTAACTTTAGAGACAATATCTTTGCTCAATTCTACTAATGAAATAGTTTAAGAATGTCTTGGATAGGGAGAGTAAACGTCTTAAAAATGGATATCCTCCCAAAAATACTATATAGACTTCAGACAATTCCCATTCTCCTACCAGTAACCTTTTTCAAGTAAATAAAATCGGTAGCAATGAAATTTGTCTGGGCAAACAAAACCCCTAGAATAAGTGCAAAAGTTCTGATGAGATCAAAACATAGAGGAGGTTTGGGAATTCCAGACTTTGCACTTTACCATAAAGCGATCCTAATATCTAGAATATTGGATTGGATACACAGGGGTCAAGACAAAGGGCTGGTAAAACTGGAAGCGGACATCTCCCCAGTGCCACTGAGGAATCTTCCTTGGCTATCAGTTGAGTGTAGGCCACAGGCATCTACACTGCCTCTTTTAGTACAAGTCTGGGATAAGTCGGTTGCTAAATATAATCTTTCGTCTAGGCCTGGACCCTTGACTCCCATTCTGGGCAACCCACAATTTCCACCAGGTATGCAAGTAATTACACTATTAAACACGGAAAATACTCCATATATACAGGTGAGGCAAATATTAGAACCAGGTAGAGAAGAATTAAAAACGAATCTACGACCAGAAAGACAAACCAATGGAAAGCTATGGATGGAGGCAGTTCAGCTTTCAGATTACATTAGACACCTTAGCCAAAAGGTCAGTATGATAGCCAGACCACACCCTGACCAGACTGGACTGCTGGGCAGGGTGTGGTCTGGCTATCATACTGACCTTTTGGCTTCAGTACCTTAAACCACAGACCTGGAACAAATATGAAGATAGCTTTCCTAATTTGCAGTGACCCCAGGTGTTTCCTAATCGTAAGCCTGAGTTGAGTCGCGCTTTAAAAAGGGAACCTATTGAATACTCCCTATTGGTTCTGACGAAGGAGGCGTGGCCTCGGAAACGCTGACCTCAGGGAGGAAGAGTAGCCGGTGGGCTAAGCTCTGCACGTTTTTATCTATTCATGCCTGTAAAAATTATTCTTTTGTGAGTATGTTTTCACTTGTTTAAACTCACTTTATTAAACGTTTTTACGCGATGGAGGCGCTCTTTGTTTTTTGTTTCTTCCAGAGTTGAGGCTTCCCCATAGCCTGTCTGAGAGCTTGCCCCATCTGCGGTCTTGCTTTTGAGATTACTGCAGACATTCCCCGGGTTTGGATACAAGCCGTTGGCGCTTCTGTTATATACTGTTTGCTGATATGGCTAAGGATATAGATAGGACCCCGGATTAGTAGCTTAAGTTGTTAAGGTAGAACATGACCTGTATGAGTGGTGAAGTAGTAAGGAGGATGAATGCCTATTGGAGGAGTAAGAGAAAAGGACGAGAGGACACAAAAAAAAAAAAGGGGCGTGAGTATATTGGGTGAAGTTGGAAGGATAAATAGAGGAGGTAAAGTTAAGTTTGCACACAACGCCAGATTTGAAAAGAAAATAAATGCATGTAGAATAAGATCACGCACACATAGAGAGCGGGAGTAAATTAGAAATTAAGGGAGTAGGTATATTCGGAATTTGCTAAAAGTTTAGATGTTCCCATAGGATGGGTTTAGACACTGGAGTGATTATGGAGGGAAGATAAGATAAGGGAAGGGAGTATCTGAAGACACGGAGGTGAAGATAGAGGTTTAACAACACAGGGAGATGTCCCTCTCCTACTCATCCAAAGGAAGTTTTGAAAGGAAGTTTTGAAAGAAAGGAATGAACAAATGGGAATGTAGATGTAATCTGGGGAGAGAGTATGAAATGGGTAGATATGATATATGTTTGGGCTCTTTTTATGTACTATATCACATTTTCTATATAGAATGAAATATGTAAATTGTATGAAATTAAAATGTAATAAAAACATATTAAACAAAAAAAAAAATCATTATTTTCCTCACTGTATATTTTATCCTTTAATAATTAATCAGTGTGGCTGATTTTTAATAGCGAGTACTTTAAAAAAAGACTTGCTCAGCTTTGGGAGAACAAGGGCAGGGTAATCAAAGTTCTGCTTTTAAAAACTTTTTAAGGGGGGGGGCGTGGTTTGATGGCCGCCTGAACCAGACGTGCTTTCTAGTAGCTCCGCTGGAACCACTTAAAACTTTTTAAGGGCCTGGGTAACTTTTTACTGCTGTGATATATTTAACTTCCTTATTGAAAACAAAAGTGGAAAAATCGAAGCGCCACAACCTAGCGCAATAACTCCGTTGTAAACCGGACAAGGAGTACAGACAGTATTACACTCACATGTGAGAGGGTTGATAAAGGAGCCAATATGGAGCAGCATGGTGTTGTCATGGTGCAGCTAGTGAACTTTCGGTAGTGGCAAGGACTTCTCTGGCTCACGCGGTGGGAGAAGGGGCCAAAGGAGTTGGGCAACGGAAGAGATGTAGAACAAGCAAATGGTATGATACTGGTATGATTGGAGCGACAAAGAAATGTGTGCATTCACCCTCACTGAAGATGATGTACGGTTTGGCGACATCTGTTGGCGATCATGGTGGGGCCGATTCTCCTTTTCAAGCCCGGGCAGATGTTGTGCAAGGACTGTCCTGAGATTTCCAAAGTTGATCGAGCGTAAGTGCAGCTTCAGATGGATCAGAGTCTGGTGAATGCATCTGCCGCTGGTGTGGAGAAAAAGAGGTGGCGGCACTGCTGTGATGGTATAGGGGTGTGCGAGATGCCGGGGAGAGAAACAGCAGGAGAAGAAGGGCGAGACAAGGGACTGGCTGTGGAAGGGGGATTGGTGAAATGCAGGAGTAGGGAACACCCGTGGTACGAGACCACTGTGTGTAGAGGTAACAAAGTGACGCATTTTGAGCTAAACACTTCTTTTTCAAGCCCCATGTTGAGGGCATGTGGCCTCGTATGGTGCAGGAGGGGGGGCACACGATCCCCCCCCCCCCCCCCCCCCCTCCCCCCCCCCCCACCCCTAAAGGGTCTGGTAAGAATTTGTGGGGGAACCCTACGCTGTTTTTAATTTTTTTTATGTTCACATTTAACATCAGATCATTCTGAATGACATTTGGACAAAACTCGAATGTATCCAAATTTGTGTTATCAAAAATTTGGATACGAACAAATTCATTAATTTTCCATTTGGAAATTTGGATGCATCTGAATTTCGGAATTTGCTGATATCATTTGGACAAAAATGAATGCACCAGTCTAGCCAGCATCCCTGTCCTGGGCATGCTCCCAGAACAATCACACACCCCCAGCAATGTGACTTCATGTCACTGACAGCTTCTGATCACCATTTACGAGCG
Organism: Nanorana parkeri; assembly: GCF_000935625.1. Lineage (NCBI taxonomy): Eukaryota > Metazoa > Chordata > Amphibia > Anura > Dicroglossidae > Nanorana > Nanorana parkeri. The sequence continues at coordinate 61,241 of NW_017309376.1, forward strand.
GGAGCTGGAATGACAGCCAATCGCAGCGATTATTTGATTGAGAACCCCCGGCATGCCTTGCATTCTCCCGCTGGCAGAAAAGGGTAAAATGTTTTTCAGTCTTCACCATAGTAAGGAAGCAAATTGTACAAATCCATGATATGTTCCCTTTAAAGATGAACTTTAGGCGCACAGCTAAATATATAAGTGAAGTTCCTACTTTATATGGGAGCTGTTGTACCTGTCAAAATTTTGCATTTCTGTCCAGCTAGTTCTGGAATTTGCACAGCTCCCGCCATCACACAGCACAGCCTTTGCATTTCAGGGGGTCAAACAAATTCCCCCTTCTTCAGGGCTAAAAACACAGACATGAAAACTACAAAGGATACGTACATAAGCACACTGTATAGATCACAACATTCTATATAAGCCCAACTCACATCAAAAAAAGTAGAAATATTTAAACAAAATCCATTCTGCATTAGAGGGATCAAATCTGATCCTAAACAACAGGAATGCGTATTACTTCAGTTGCTCATACCAGCTCTTATTTTATATATTTAGAACACTCAAGCATAGTAATCTTAATATTTCTGTGCAAGAAAACTTTTTATTGTAATTCTGTATTGTGCTTTTATTCATTATTAGTGATGAGGGCACTGGCCTGGGTTCGGTTCGCTGGGACGTTTGCTGAACCCAGTCAGAAATGCAGGGCTGGTGAATGTCCAGGCAAAGCAAACCCACGGCTGCCTGTGTCCTAGCAACTAATGATGTTGTGTGACCCGCAGAGCATCGCTGGTTGCTATAATGCAGGTGGACGCTCCATGAAAACCAGTCACACTGTGGGGCCACCAGTGTCTTAGCAACTAATGACTCAATTGGCACAGACAAAGTCAACATATTATGTGCGCTGTTATTACATTTCCTTTAGAAATAGGTTTTTACAGCCTATGTTTTTAACACTTGGAGAATACAACTTGGAAACTTATGTTTCTTTGATCCTCTCTTTCTAACAGAGTCACCATCACTTACAAAACCTTTTATAGATTAATGGATGTGTACTAAATAATAATAAAAAAAAAAAACTGAGGGCTTAGTATCCATGAATGGATAGAAAGTATATTTAAAAACAAATGCAAGCAGTTATAATGTGGAGCTTAATGTTATTGTACATACCGTGTAAGTATTTAAAAAAATATATTATAATGTATGATTTATCTGTATGTTTTGTCATGGTGGAACCTCAACTTCTTCAGATTAATAATAAGGGTTAAACTCTGGTAGCAGCCCATTCCCTGTTTCTTCAGGTATCTAGTACTTTACTGGAACCAGCATTTCTGAGTCAAACATGAATGTCAATCTTTCAGTGTCATTACAATATGTTATGTGAGCTGTTAAAATATTTGCTTAAGAATGTGTTTTACAACATCTTCTTTTAACTACTTCAGGACTGCTGTACATATATGGTCCTGAAGTAATTATACCAAGATCTTGGCTATTACTGCTGCCATGATCTTGTAATCTTTTTTTTTTTGCAGGCGGAGCTTGTTCTTTATAGATTACTTGTAGCAGCTTGCATAGGTTCCCCCCTGCATCCCTACTTGGTTTTCAGGGTCTTCTCTGGGCAGGGCCGGATTTACTCTCTCTGCTGCCCCAAGGCCATGTTCCTCAATGTGCCCCCCTCTCCGCCAACCCCCCCCCCCAATGGAGACCAGATGGTG